>NW_014569751.1:104266-134526 GCF_001313835.1 Polistes canadensis | reverse complement strand
TAATATTATATATAATATTACAGATGCATTATATATTTTACATTATATATTATAACGTTATTTATAAACTATACAAAATTCAATATAATCGCTACTCGAATTGAATTATTTTTATGTGCCACCAATTTACAATTCATATTCTCCTGTTAATATTTCCAAAAAATTTTTTTTTTTAGAAATATCTCAACAATTTTTCTATCAAAATAAAAATTTTCTAATAGGATAACACGATGTGCCAAGAGGTGGCACGACTTTTTTTTTTACCACGCGTGCCACTTTCTTACCAATCATGTTATCCTGTTAACATTGGAGAAAAAATTTCAAAAATTTCACAAAATATTTCGATTTCTAATAGGATTACACGATGTTCGAAGAGGTGGCACGTTTCTTATACTTGCAAGTGAGAAATTATTTGATTCGTTTGATTTATTATTTTTTTTAATACACTTTGAAACTGGAAACGATTGTGTATTTGCATCTCAACTTTTAAGAATGCAGTGTATTGTTTTAAACGAATCCCCATAAAGTTTTAAAAATATCCAAGATATATTAGTATTGTCATTGTAAGTTGAAAATGGTTGCCATATATTTTACCATGAAAGTATTATACTATATATTATATAAATTTATTAGTAATCATAGTATCTTTCGAAATATCAACATATTTAGTTATTAATACTAATAATATTGAATATATTAACGTTAATTAATTCCAGTTTTGATTCCTCGTTTATCAAAAGATTCATATCGATGTGACAAGAATAAAAATTCAAATCAAGTAAGAAAGTAGATAGAAAGGTTTTAACTTTCGAACGATGTCGTTACACGTGTCTCACACTCTCAGTTTCTCCCTCATTCATTACAAATCCATGCACAAGGTCAAGATCGTAAACTTTCATCCCTTGACATCTTTAATACCATCCTAGATTCGTGATGGTTTTCCCGTTTCTATTATCATCTTCTTATCATTTTCTTTATCTGTTTGTCTTTATACAATAATTCATTTTTTTTCCTCGAATTAAAGAAAACACAGTTGATATAATAATCATCGATAATTATCTTCTGTAAATTATTTATCTGTATATATATATATACACTATATACAATTTATTTTAATCGAATAATAATAGAAATAAAGGAGAAACATTTTTCCAAAATATGAACAATATTAAAACAACTATCATCGTTGACAATTCTATTAGAACAATTTTACAATTGAATCTTAATAAATGATCACATTTTCTATATACTAATCGAGCCAATATATGGTGTATGTCTATGTAAGAGTAATATATCAATTTAAAGATAACGCAATGATACGCAGGTTGATTGATCGTTGGACAAGTTGCCTATGAACAGGCAGCACTAAAGTCAATAATATTTGCTGAATAGAAGAATGGAATTGGTATCTATCATTTTAGGTAAAAACGAATAGAGTAATCCTGTTCTCTCGTGAAGAAAGGCTACGGTGCATCGATTCTACTCCAACGACGTCGTCGTCGTCCCCAGAAATCCAATGAGTACGCCAAAATTCCCTAGGGGCAGTCGGGTCAACAGGAAGTCAAGGCCACACGGTCAGTTGCACCGTGGTTCGTCGACGATATAAATAGATGCAGGCGACTGGTATCTATGTATCTATCTGCACGCATGCCATATACTATCCAAACCGAATAAACATGGATTAAGTTTGTCCAATGATGCCAAGAAAAAGGATCCTCTTCGTATTTTTTTAACGAGTACTGTTAGCTAGCTAGTTAATTATACTATTAGAAAATTATTTTACTATTATCATATTATATTTCTCGCGATTGAATCTATTCTTACTATTAACATTTGTGATCACTAGTCTCAGCCTTACAAATTCTATATCGTTTAATTTATTAGATACGAAAAGTGTGTGTGATTCACACCGAGCTATTTTGTAATAAATTCATTTCACGAACTAACATCTATATGTATATGTAATTTATTGATTGAACAGGTCATTTCTAATATATTCTTGTAACCGTCAATCAATTGAATTTATCTACGAAATGAGACCTATTGAAAAAAATCGTGAAGGGGTGGGGTGAGGTGGGGTGGACGGAGGGATAAAAGATTGACCAAGAATATTTCGAGGAAAATGCGTTTTATGATAAAAGAAGAACGTTTATTGATCCGATAGAGACCCTGGATGCACCGTTACGGCATCCGCTACGGAAACCGTAATCGCGTTTCTTATTTTTCCTAGGATACCACGCACGAATAAAGAATGTTTATGGATTTAATAAATACTAATACACATCACATTATTTAAATTAATAAGAAATGAAATATCTTTCACATCTATGCTAACCCATATATATATATAAATCAAACTTATTTCGATGGGATCGATTTTGTAGTTTCAATCTTTTACAAAATTTCATAAAATCCCAATTGATCAAAAAGTTAAAGATTAATATGATTATTTGAATGATTATAATTTTCCTCAAATGAAAAGGTGAAAGTTCAAGCTCTCGAAGACGTCATAGTCTGGGCTCGCAAAAATAGAAGATAGGGGGAATCGTTACCATGGTGATCGAATAAGATGCATTTACAATAATTCCAATGTACGAAAAAGGGAACGGATCGATGCAGGTTGGTGGTTCGTCCTGCTTCGGTCAGCGTAAAATATATTGCGGGAGAGGAGAATAAGAGAAAAGGGAAAGAAAAAAACAAACGACCGAAGGAAGGAAGGAAGGAAAGAAAGAAAGCAAGCAAGCAAGTAAAAGAGAGAAAGGGAAAGGGAAAGGGCAGGGTACGACCTTTTCGAACGCATTGAGGGAGCGATTTGTTCGATAGAAACGGATAAACGAAGACTGAGGGAGGTAGGTAGGTAGATAGGTAGGTAGGTAGATAGATAGGTAATAGGTAGTAGTAGGTAGGTAGCAGTCAAAGCTCTGTCGAAGAAGGAAAGAAAGTTGAGGGTGGAAAAGATGGAAGGAAAGGAAAGAAAAGGAAAGGAAAGGAAAGAAAAGAAAAGGAAGGAAAGGAGGTAGGATAAATCGACGGGTGTAGCCGTGCCTTTTGGGGCAGTGGCCCTTGCCGTGATGACTCCGAGGGTGAGAAGGGGCAGACGAGGACCTACGCGTTATTGAGCGGGCATTTCCCACAAAGCGCAGACGAGGGCAACCACCCCGTAGCGTCGCGGTGCAGAGTCCTCTCCCTACTCCCTGCTCTTCAACCCCCTCTCCACTGTACCTTCTGGCAGCCCTCGTTTTCCTCGCGTCTCTCTCACCCTCCTTCTACCTCATCATCTACCGTTCGTTCTCTCGCTTACGTCTACGAAGCGTCTCCTCTGTCCCTCTGTTTCCTCCCTTTCACCCTCCTCTACCACCACCCTATGGTTTACGCACGCATGCACGAGTGCGCGCGCGCGTGCACCTACGCAGCCAGGCACCCAGAACAGGGCAGGCATATACGCACACGCACATACGTACACGTCCAGTTCCACGACGAGCTTTATATTTCATTCTACTTCGAAACGAAAATCCTTTCCCTCTATGAAGCTTTCGAGAGTCGTCCTAACGGGATCCCTCTTCTCCTCCATCATGGATACACACACCCTCCATGTCCAACGTTAAATGAAAATTCACCGTATATACTTATTTTTCCTTTTTTTTTTTTTTCTTTTCTTTTTTATCTTTCCTTCGTTTCCTCTTGTAACTTGAGAAATTTCTACTCTTTTCGTCTGGACAAAAGACAACTAATATATTATACATTTTTAAGATTTTTAAGATTGTTTGATGTTACATTAATAAATGTTCCATTTCACTTACTTTACTTTTGACTAGTTTAGTTTAATCTCTATCTACAAATGTTATTTTCTTTTTAAGGGCATAATTAGATTATTCCTTAGCTAATCTGAAAAAGATGTAAATGCATTATCAGTTCATACTGCAAGACGATGATGGTTATGTTTGTATATATTATGAAAATTGTACTGAAATAATGCGCAAAACATATGTAGATATATTTCAATATTCACGAGTACATTTATCATAGTTTTTAATCGTCGTTACATCGTCATTCTTACTGCGATTTAATCGTTATGTTCGTAACTACATAAACCATTGTTTCTCCAATAATATTATTATTATTATTATTATTATTATTATTATTATTATTATTATTATTATTCATTCTCTTATCGTTTGTTAATTATCAATTATATAATCATTAATCCATGATAATTTTGTGTAATTTGACCGTTAGTTTATGAAATTTCATTTAGTCACAAGTTGTATAAGTATATGTCGTGATCATATGGTATATTCGATTATTCGAAAAATATATTTCACTTAGAAATCGATCACGGATATGAACGTTAGTTTAAAAATAATCAAATGACAAGGTCATCAATCTAATACCTCGATGGTTTATCTCTCTTGTTGCCGGCAGTCAAGTAGAACACTAGAGTTGCCATCTTTTAATTTTCCAAATATCGAATTAATGTTCGTGTTGTGCCCTCAAACGGTTTCTATCGAAAATAATAATCGTTTGAGTTATCAATAGATGGTATATTCTTAAAGCGTTGCTATATAATGAAGCACAAAAAAGTAATTAATTGCTTAATCAAAATCCATAATTGTTCACTCTGTTATTTAATTATTTAATTAGTTATTAATAATCGAAAAATCGAAAAAAAGGTTTACTTCAATCTCGAAAAAAATTTACAGCAAGACAGGTTTTTCTAGCTTCAATATGATATCGGTTTTTTTTTTTAATCTAGTAAGTTTTTTTTCCCCTGTACCTTTTCGAAGACTGTCGTTCTTAAGAAGTATAAACATCTTTCATTAATAATTAAAAAAAATATCTATAATAGATTTCTAATTGTTGTTTGTTTTTTTAAATGTAGATAGAATTTAATTACACATTCACTTTGTATACACTACTTGCTATTAAAAGTTACTAGGAAATAAGAAAGTTTAAAATATATTGAAATTCTAGTAACATAGCTAAGCCGATATCGGTAATAGTAGTGCTCTACCTTTATCTTACCGACTGAGATCTGATGGTAAGTTACCATTAGATCCCCAGTCGGTAATTCGGATGGTAAGTTACCATCAGATCTCGGCCGGTAATTTTAAAAAATTACTACTTATTTCAGCTAGATGGAGACATATTTCGACGCTCAAAATCAGCGTCAAGCGCCACCATGAGGTTGCACCCTAAGACGCCATTTTATAATAAACTGAAAGAACGATAAATGCAATGTATTCCAGCTGTTGTTTGTAACGTATCCTAGAGTGAAGAATTAAAACATAAACATAGGAAATAATACGTTATGGCGGAATATTTGGCATCTATATTTGGTACTGAAAAAGACAAGTAAGCTTTATTTTAACTCTTTAAGTTAACACTCTGTATACATTATTAAACACTAATAAATACATTTGACTCTTTCTTTTAGAGTAAATTGTTCATTTTATTTTAAAATTGGTGCTTGCCGTCACGGTGATAGGTGTTCAAGGATTCACAATAAACCTACCTTCAGTCAAGTATGTACAAGACACGAGTTTTAATAGTTTGTTTTTTTTTTGTTAAATCATTGTGTATATAACTTATGTAATTGAAACCATTTTTTTCTAGACATGTTTGTTACAAAACCTTTATGTAAATCCTCAAAATTCTGCAAAAAGTGCAGATGGCTCTCATTGTAAGTACACAGTAAAAAAATCTATATTTTTAAATAAGTATATTATCTTTATTTAAAAATCTTGATATTACTTAAGTACTTTTTAATCCACAATTGCAGTAGTGGCAAACGTGTCAGATGAAGAAATGCAAGAACACTACGATAATTTTTTTGAAGATGTGTTTGTGGAATGTGAGGATAAGTATGGTGAAATTGAAGAAATGAATGTTTGTGACAACCTCGGTGATCACTTAGTCGGTAATGTTTACATCAAATTTCGAAGAGAGGAAGATGCTGAAAGAGCAGTCAACGATTTAAATAATAGATGGTTTGGAGGAAGACCAGTTTACGCTGAACTTTCTCCTGTAACCGATTTCAGAGAAGCTTGCTGTCGTCAATATGAAATGGGGTATATAAAAAATTTACTAGCTCCGCTTAAAACAATATAATATAATTCTATATAAGATAAAATATTAATTGTAAATTCTTCTATTCAATTTCAGTGAGTGTACACGTTCAGGATTTTGTAATTTTATGCACTTAAAACCTATTTCACGTGAATTGCGACGATATTTGTATAGCCGCAAAAAAGGTGGTAAAGGTCGATCAAGATCTCGATCCAGATCACGTGGACGAGATAGAAAACGTAGATCAAGGTCGAGGGATAGAAGATCAAGATCAAAGGATCGACGAAAGGGAAGAGACGACAAAGGTAGAGATGGTCGATCTGGAAGATATTAATAAACTTGAAATTAAGAATATCTACAATCAAGGAACACGTTATGCGCATAAAAAGAAACTTAAATTTTGAACAAAAACAACAAACAACAACAAAAACAAAATTAACTTATTCCTCTCTTTCCTTTTTTCCTATTAAAAATTGTAATTTAGTCACGTCGTGATGTTACTTTCTATATATATATATATATATATATATATATATATATATATATATATATATATATATATATATATGAATTCTTACTTCATTAATGTATTATTTAATAAATTTATAAGACAATAGAAAGAAAAGAGTATAATAAGACAATAGTAAAATTCAATGCATATATAAGATGATTTTCTTGAAAAAATTAGAAAGGTCTGTATTATTTTTATAGATAAAAGCTGCCTATATAATATATCATTTAGGTATTTTTACCTAGATTTTTGCACTAATATTGATTCTATATATACATAGTTCAAAATATATCGTTTAAATGAAAAAGAAAAAATAAAACGACGATTAATTAAATATTAAATCATCCCTTTCAATCATGTCAGAGAAACCATTTAGTACAACTTTTTTATTCCAACGATCTTAAACAAATTTACGTGTAAGATATACATAGCAAAGCCATGATAATAAAAAAATATATACAAAATATACTGAAGTTACTAAAAAAAAAAGAAACAAAATTCGGGCAAAGCAGGCTAAAAATTAGTAAAGGCTTACAAAAACAAAAATTTTGTGACTAGATTTATGAAAAGTAATTACCATTTGTGCAAGCAATTTTGGAAAATTGCATTGCGTGACAATGTAAAATATGATAATATTATAAATAATTAAAAAAAAATCACACTACGTTCCAAGCTATTAAAAACAAACTTATTAATACTGAAACGTATTATATAAAATATATTAATGTATAAGTTTAATATGTGAGTAATTATTTGAAATTATATTAAATATTCTTAAGCTCGTATCAAATCATAATTTCTAAACACAAACTATGGATTATTCCTGTTAAACGAATATATTTATAAAAACCATAGATATTTCTGTAAAGTACATTCATATTGTACCAAAGAAAGTGCTTTACAGCAAATATTATTTATAAATCTATAAATTAAGTGTTTCGTTGGTAAAATTTTTCGCCATTTGAATCATCGTCATATACGCTGAATTATAAGTATGCATATAACCGCCTGCATGTTGCTCTATGTATAAAACTATGATATGCAATTTATTATGAATAATAGTGTAATGAAATGCACGCTACATAGCTATTAAATACAGTTAATATTAAAACTATCTATATCTATTGCTTTATTCTGCAATCCGACAACACATAAAATACAATTATAAATATGATTTTATGAATTTACTCTGGTACATTATTAAAAGCTTTTGAATGTTCCGAAATGACTATTGCACGAATCAATAATTTTCGATTAATTTGCGAGGCTGACAATACAATGCATCCTTCTTTTAAATTGGTCAGACGCTATATTAAAAACACTCGCGATTATTGAGCATTGCAATATATTTTATATATATTTTAATTTAGGATAATACAGCTAGTACGATTATTGTCGATAACGACAATTACGGTAAATGGCGTACAAGATCCGTTGTACTAAAATGGTACAATTGAGTCTAACAGAACAAATGTATTTTGTGGTTTATTCTCATTTGAATTTCTCCAAAATATACTGTATACAATATTTTATACTTTAATTATAAATATGTACAGTTACACATTACGACGGCGCACTAGATTTTTTTAAAAAGTCTGACTTAGCACAGAGCAATGTGCATCGTTTCACCTCGCATTGTCTTAAAAAGTACACTGTTTATCAATGAGTTTTGAAGAGCGTAATACTCTCGATGTTTTTAGTTAATCCATATCTAAGCACAGAGGTATTAATTATTTAATTAACTCATTCTCTTACCATAACTAATAGTTTTAACGACTGATTTCCTTTGCCGCTTGCTGTATCTTGAAAATATTTACACTGCTTATGTTAATAATTAGTGGTTATGATATTTCATAATAGATTCACCAGGATACGAGATCAATATTTGGGGGGGCTAATCAGCATAGACAATAAATTGTTGGTTATCCACATCCGCAACTTCGACTTGGACGAATTGAGGTTGTTGAAGTTGAATTTGTTGTACTTGTCTTCCAATTGTATTCCTCGATCTGCGATATATATATACATATATATACATACGAAGTTGTATGATACAGTTTAAATAATCTAAATCTTAATATAAATATAAATATAATTGTTTAATATTACCCAAATAAAAATGATGAAAACTTACTTAGCCTTTGCATGGGTCAGTATGTGTGATTTAAGATTCGTGGATTGTGCAAATTTTTTGCTACACCCATCAAATGGACATACATATGGTCTGTCACCTGTGTGAATTCTGACATGGGTACGCAAATTAAAATCAAGGCTAAATCTTTTGCCGCATCCTTCGAATGTACATTGAAAAGGTTTCTCTCCAGTATGCACTAACTGGTGCCTCTTTAATTTTGAACTTTCAACAAAAGCCTTCCCACATTCTGCACATACATGTACTCTAGGTCCATGTGTATGCAAGTGCTTACGCATAGCACTGTTGTCCCGAAACATTTTTGTACAGCCTTTGTGAGGACAAGCAATTGTGCGTTCTGCACCATCCATAACAGGTGGCTTGCGTACTTTCAATTTATGCCCAGGTCTGGCAAATTCCGCTAGCTGTTTAGGATCTGATAAATCGAGACCAGGCATTCCATCGGAAACAGAACTTCCAGAATGATTAAACTTTGTGTTTGACTTGCCTGTCATATATTCAGTAAAATCTGGATCAGGTTCTGGATTAGAGCCTTCATCTGTAACATTGGATAAATCAAGAGTTACTAGGATTCCTTTCGTTATTCTGATGTATTAGATTCTTCTTCTACTATGAACTTCTACAATGATTCAGTCTCTTGTAAATTAATTAATACATCATATTATGTACTTGCTAGCTTCTTCTAAATATTTTGAAAAAAAAGTCTGTGCATACTTTATCAATTTACTTGGATAAAGATCGTCTTAACGGGTTATCAAAATATCTGGAAATAAGAAACGATATAAAAGGTACGTTTCATATGTAAAAAAAATAGTCTTTTAATTAATTTTTCTTTTTCGTATAGCATTATTTCTTTGACAAAGACTAAAGGATATTCTAACCAAGTTAAGAGGAATAAAAGACAAAGGAAATAGGAGGATAATTAATATAGAAATACATGAAATTTTGAATACGGAAAAACGCATTTAAAGATCGAAAGAGGGAGGTGAGCGAGTGTGTGGAGGGGGAAGAGCTCCATTACGCGTAGAACGACATTCCGACGCCATTTTACTCCTCAAGAGGTAAATTGAGCAAAAGAAGCCATTTTCAAAATATGGCTGCCCCCTGGCAGCATAATGGCGTTCCTTCGATCAAAACAAACAACGCAGACTGTCAACGTTGTGACTTTAAATGAAACGAATAATCGTGCAACCAAGAAAAGTTATTCTTTTTAGCGAAGCAAGCCAAATTGAAGTATCGATTTGGTAGACCTACCGGAAGTACGTTACGCTAGCGTGCATTGGGGTATTATAGCCGTTAGAAAGAAGCAGATAGACGAGTTCATATAAAAGCAGTTGAAATAACATTTGATAAGGGTTCATTTACTAAAACGATAATTGACCCATTTAAAACTTACCATCATCAGTTCCAGATGCCCACATTGTCACCGAGAATTCACCTTCAAGGGTTTTGATTTGCACTTGCTTCTGCTCCCACTTTCTTGTTTTCGTTTCCGAACCCATTTCACCGAATATTGCGTGATCGGATGTTCGATATCTGGCAGCTCCACCTTTTCTAGCCTTCTTCGTACCCTTTCTCGATGGTCCAGGACTCGATTCGACATAAATGTCGTTCTCTGGTACTGGTATCTGATCGTACACGCTTAGTGGATCGGCGCCGACGATTTCCTCTTGCGTCTGTAGAATGATTTCTTCACGGCCTGGTTCCGGTAATGGTTGCAATGCGATCATCGGCTGGCCATCGTCCCCTTCGATAGTCGTTTCCACCGTTTCGCAAGGTATTTCAACCGGTATTGTTTCGATTTCGACCTCCTGGATTTCTGGCTCCACTTCGGTTATTATGTCCGAGGACGCCATATTAATCTCCGCTGACGCCATGTTACTAATCAAAATGGCTGGCCTCGGATGGTCGCGCGACAAGCGGCCCTGCGACGCAAGTGTCACGTGATCCTCGACTCCTACCACCATTGTGGTAAGCACAAGACCATCCTCAGTGCATTCTCGCGCCATCTTTTTAATGGCCGAACAAATATTGCAACCGAGACAACGTTATTTAAATACTCTACTATATCGTCGTTTATATATCGACAACGCATAATAATTCGTAGGACGATTAAAAACAACGTTGAAAAATAATATATATGTGTATATATATTTATAAACGAGATCGTTTTCTTACGACGCGAATGTGCACGAGTGTTAAATATAATTCGGTGCGCGTGTAATCGTCAACATTCTATACTTAATTTCTCACACACACAAATCGCGGGCTAAAAAACAGTTATATATTTTTTTGTTTTTGTTTAGTGAACAATATTACTCTTGACTACTAAACAAATGCAAAGTTATTCACTAATATTTTGTTCCTAACGTTAATTTCTCGTCGTTATCCTTTCTTTTTTTTTTTTTTTTTTTTCATTATTTTACTAGAATTGATCGGTGTTTAAGTAAGAAATATAACTTAAAAAATACATTATTATATCCTTTTTCTTTTTACACATGTCAGGAGATCATTATATATTTAAAAAAAAACAAGGATAACGATTCGAGACGTGAGATAATCGATACCATGCGATTCCTTTTTTATTCGCGTATTTCGAAATAATAAAATAAGAATTTGTTAATACTTTTGCACACTTATTCTTCAAGAAAGGATTACCTTTAATACACTTGTGCACTTCTTCGCTTTATTAAGACGATCATCATAATAATCATCATCATCATTATTATTATATCATCGGATATAAGTGGTGATCGAGTTACTACTTTTCAAATATGTAATTTAGGAAACAATATTTATAAGGATAACAAAATAAATCACGTTAATGTTTGAATAGACAATTAAAATTAACGTTAGACGTATATTTAAATACTAACAAGGTGATAATACACGATAACGACAGCAGAACAACCTAAACACTTATGGTCGTATCTCTAATCTACGTATCGGTCACTACTCTCTCATACGGTGGCGCTATCTGGTGTAAGAAAATGTTTCAAAAATATACAATAAAATGCATAGAAGAAAATGCATATATCCCCCATTTAAATAAATAATTATGATCAATGAAATATTATTATAATCTATGCACCTTTCTATTGTAATTTTTCTATACTTCATTATTAAAAAACATGATTATCAAATGGAGATATTATATGCAAACAAATATGCAACTAATGGTTGTTTGTTCTAGTTTATTTTAAAAAAATCAAATGAATGACTATAATGTCCTCTCTAAAAATTTCAACTAGTCAAAGTTAGAATTGTTAATAAATTCGAAAGAAAAATATTGATTATAATATAACAGAGAAAAATAACAAAATTAAATGTCTTGATTATTGTTTACGTACCAATGATTATCATCTTTATACCTGGATTATTTGTTACTTACTTTTAAAATAATACTTCCTTAATTTCTATCTACTATTATAATCTATATAAAAAAAATTGAAATTGAAAATAAATTCTGGTCAAAATGTATATATATATACATATATGTGAATAATATATATATACGTTTACACAAATCCCATACGTTCGTATAGAAAAACAAAAAATAAATTGACAACGATATGGCATGGAGTTGTTCATTTTTTTTTTTTATTTTTTTTTTTCCATAGGCATATTTATTATAGAAGTTTTTTCTTTTTTTTTTTTTTATGTGTATACTCGTCTGTTTTTACTCTATAAGTTCCTAGCAATATTTTTTTTTATGTATATAATTATGTATATATGTACATATATACATATGTATACATACACATACATATGTATATATGATGTATGTACACACACATATATATTCATCATTATGCCAAATTTTTCTTCTTTGCGTGTCAATTGTATATGCGTAGTGTGTGTGTATCGTCATGTTTTTTAATGTGTAAATATGTACCTAAGTACACATCATGTTATATATATATGCAAGTGTTCATCATACGCGTTATTTGTTTATAGCACGATGGTCTTATGTATAACGATATACGAAAGACCATAATCGCATATTCCTACCAATCTCCAGCCTATTTAGTTGGTTTACAATCGGAGCTTACATTATTATTCTCATTTAATTAATTAATTAATTAATTAATTATTTACTTATTTATTTACACTAAATATTACCATCTCACACATGTTTTTTCTTTTTTTATCTCACACACTCTTTCTTTTTCTATCTCTCTCTCTCTCTCTCTCTCTCGGTGTGCATCCAATTATATTATATCCACGTGTTTTTTTTTTAAATAAACACGTCACCCTTATATATTCTCATCATTTTATATATAATTAATTATAAATTAGTATAATTTTTTTTATTTATCTATATAGCTCACGCCTTTTCTTTCTTTTCTTTATCTTTCTTTTTATTTCATTCTTGAAATTGAATTATACATTTTTTTTTACTTTTATTGTTGTTGTTGTTGTTGTTGTCTCGTCAAACGATACATTCTATCCAGGTGTGTAAAGTAGAATGTGTTCATTCAAGGAGAGACACGTGGGGGTGTGTTATGCGAGTAGTTTTTTTTTTTTATAATCATGTGTTAAATCCTGTCATTCTTATTTTTTTTTTCTTTTGTTGCACTGCTGGCATTGTTTCTCTATTTCGATTTTTTTATTTTTATTTATTTTTTTTTTACGAATTCGTTCAAACGAATCTCATCATCTCCACCCATTTATTACAATAAACGAAGACGAAAAAGAAAAAAGGAAAAAAAAAAAAAACAAGAAGAAAATAGACAAAAGAAAAAAAAAAAACCAGAGTAAAAATCTAATCTTCTCTTTTGTCTATTTCTTTCTCTTATAAACTACTAAACTACTCTCTTTCTCACTTGTATCCCCTTTTTTTTCTCTCGCTTTTTAACGATGTGACAAACAAATTATTGATTATAATTATTTTATACACAATTTTATGATAAAAAACTTATTAACATTGTATTAAGAAGAAGAAAAAAAAAAGAAGTGAAAATAAAATGATTAATAATAATAATAATAATAATAATAATAAGAATAATAAGAATAATGATTTATTAATATTATACGAAAGAAAAAAAAAATAATGAAATGAAATAAAAATAAAATAAAGAAAGAAAGAAAAAAAAAGCGATTGCTAAAAATGATATTAATTAATTTATAACAATTTTACGCACGAGCGGTTCTCCAACGCAAAAAGAAAAAAAAAAAAAGAAAAAACTACACAAAATTACATTATCCAAATAATAATAATAATAATAATAAACTTATAAGAGAGAAGAACCGCTGAACATGCGAAAAAGGAATAATAATAATAATATACTTTTGAAATATCGTAAGTGACAAATAAGATATAATCTTTGTAGTTTCATATATATATATACATATACATACATATATATATATATATAAATATATATATAAAATAACAATGACAATATCTGTCGGACCCTAATAATAAACACCTCCTCCCTTATCCCATTTCATTCTCGTATCGTGAGAGTCGCCGTAGAATAATAATAATAATAATAATAATAATAATATTTCCAGCGAATTATTATGTACAACATATTTAATTATATGAACAATTATACTATATATATATATATATCCTAAGAGATAATTAATAAACATAGTCTTTTTCCGTTCTTTCGTTAGAACATGCACATATTTTATGAAAGTCAAATCCGTAGAAAAAAGTTAAAATAAACTATATATTTTTTTTTTTTTTTCTTTTATAAGGAATGAAAAAGCACATTCGATTTATTTATTTTTCTTGGTAGTGTATCATCTTATTCTTTTTTTTTTTTTCTTTTTTTCGTATGTTTGCTCTCGTTATTTAAGTTATATATATATATCCGTCTCGATTGTGTGTGTGTTGTGTGCGCCGCCCGCCCGCCGCCCATTTTTTTTTATTTAAAAGCAATCACGCTTTTTCTCGCATACAGAGAGATATTATTTAGACAAAGTTTTTTTAAGCGGACAACGATATATCGACAAAACATAAGTTACTTTTTTTGTTTGTTTTGTATTAATAATAATGATCCAATGGGTAAGAGAGTTTTATATTTTATATTTACGTATAAATTCATCAAGTAAACCAATTGTTTTCTTCATTCTACTTTTTTTCCATTTCATACGAATAAAAAGGTATAATATTTGAGAATGAGAGAATCATTTTGCATATTATATCATTATAATCGATATAAGTAATAATTTTATACAATTCCAAAGTGCACCGATTATGTTTTGCGTGTATGTTTTTATGTGTGTTGGTTGTATTATGTGTGTCACATGGAACATGCACAAACGATTCATTCCCATCCAATTATACTTTTCTCTTATTCTTCTTTAATGATTGGTTGTAAATAGCTAGTGTTAAAAAATAGCGCCTTAATATGCACACCACATTTTTTTAATAATATGCACTATTATATTATCATCATCTCTTCTTCGTATTTTTCTTCCATTATTTGATCTTCATCAGAGCACACTTGTTGTTTTCTAGGCTATTAATAAAGTCCTAAAATTTTATGTGTATCTTCTTTTTTTAAATCATTTTTCGTATTTTTTCCTATATCGCGTTTGAACACTGCAGTTTAGCTGGCTGCTTGCTTCTCTCTTCTTTTTATCCTCTCGTCTTTCTTCTTCTTCTTCTTCTTCGTTTTCTTTTTATTAAGATACATTTGTTATCTTCAAAGATATAAATTATTATATTTCCGTGTGTGTATGTATGTATAACGTTCGTTTTAAAATAATAGGAAGAACCACATTTTTTTTTTTTTTGTATTCGTATCATCAGACTTGGTTATCATCTATTTAATCATCGGAGCTTCGTAAAATCCTGGAAATTTTTCCTTCGTTTAAAATTGACCGCTCTCGTGGCTGGTTTCTTGTTTTATTTATTTATTTATTTATTTTTTTTTGTTCTTTTTTCCCCCCATTTCTTTTCTTCATCATTTTCTTCTCTATTCACAATTTGTTAATCTAAATTTCTTGTGTGTAGCACTTTGGTTTATTTTTTCAGTGGTTTATTATATTTATCTTCGTTCGTTTTGACGTAAGTAAAAATATAACACAAACTCGTAAACCAGATTTTTCTGTTTTCCCCCATAATTAAGAGACAACATATATTTTCAGTTCCGTTATTTGTTTTATATATTAGCGATCGACCATTATCAGAAAACAACACTTCGCGAGATATAAGAAAACCCATATGTTAGTACGTGTTTTTTTTTTTTTTTTTTTTTTATTTATATATTTTACTTTTATCCATTTACTTTTCTTCTTCCTTTATTTACTTTAATCTTAAAACCGTTTCAATGAATCATTATAATTATCTTGCATCAATTTTAATGATCTTCTTTTCTATGTACAAATGTGTGTGTGTCATTATATAAACGGACCGGAATAATGACGATGTTTAAATCTTATTTCTATTTGCAATACATATATAAATACCATTAATTTATATTGTTATTAAAAATACAAAAATTTCTTTCGTTTAATATTTAAGAGGTGGTTATTACGCTCAGTTAATTTTAATATTCAATATAATAACTAAATAACATAATAATTTAAATTAGTAAAATTATTCCGTTTTTTTTTTTCTTTCTTTTATATAGATTATTAAATTAATAATTAATTACGTTACAAATTTACATTTACAAGCAATCGTTAAGAGAGTTTAGAATATAAAATAAAAGTTCTTTGAAATTTAATATTTTATTAATTTAAATATATATCTGCAAAAATTTACAACTCCGGAATGAATTTTGAAAGGACCGTTAATAAAAGATAAAATTACCGCATTTTATAAATGTCTCTCTCTCTCTCTCTCTGTTTAGTAAATTATTGCGAGAAATAGCTTGTTTTAATTTCTTTTTTTTTCTTCATCTTGATAAGGAGACAAAAATTTTCTCTTTGCTTTTTACGTTTTTTTTTTTTTTTTTTTTTTTATCTTTTATTTCTTTGTTTCAAATATAAAACGCGGAAATACAACCGAATGATAGCTGCGCGTGCGTACGGGTGGTGAATAATAATAATAGTTTTAAATGTAACAATATATAATCTAGAAAATTTAATGATTCGATATAAAAACCAAAGAAGTAAAAGATAAATTGTCAAATACAAACGAATACATAATGACCGTATTAAAAAAACGAAGATAATTAATAATTATGGTACAGAGTTAAAAATGTGCAAGATAATTATTATACATAATTCATTGAAATGGTTTTAAAGTTTAAATAATAAGAAAAAAAAAAAAAAAAAAAAAAACAAATTAAGCAGAAAGTAAACAAATAAAAATAAAAATTCGACAAATACTATTATATATATATATATTATGTATATATCGGCGTTTTCTTTTTCAATATCAATTAATTGAATAATTGACGACGATTATTTTTTTTTTATTTAAAAATCTCTCTCTATCTCTCTCTCTCGCGCGCGATTTGATTTTTCTTTTCGTTTCTTTTCTCTTTTCTTTTTTTTCTTGTTTTCCTTTTCTGAAAATTAGTGTGTATTATAGTTTTAGATAAGACCGTCGCGTTTCAAATAACTATTTAAAAAATTGACAGTTATTTGAAAGAATTTGTATTATCTGTAAAGAATTGTTTATTCATTTTCATTTTCATTTTTTTTTTATCTTTTTCTTTTCTTTTTTTTACTCGAGAAAAAAATGTCCTGTTTTTATTCCTTCTAATACGATGCACCGTCAAAAGTGATCGGAATTTACGTTGCTCGGTCCGTCCTCAACACTAGAACTGTCTTCAGCTTCTTGTAAGGATGTGAAGAATGCCGTAAGTGTCATAATTGCTACACTATGCCCTTCGTGTTCTGCTGGGTCTTCACCCTTTTGCCAAGCCAAAAATGCATCGGAGGATATAATATTGTCCCCTGATAATTTGTTAATAACGCTTCGTAGAATGCCTAATTAAAATATACACACAAAATTATTATTTTATTCATTATTATAGATATATATTATAAATATTTTTTCTTCTGCCAAATAGATTAACCAACAACTTTAAACTTACCTAAGGGGAACTCGATTTTTGTCATGTAAGCTTGAATAGCATACAAGCATTGTAATTCTAGTACTTCGTCGGTATCGACGTACCGATGAATCAATAATTCTAAATTACTGAATGTGTTTTCATTTAATTTCCAAATATTCTCATTAAGCGGTTCTGCAAACAAGAAAATATAATACCCCAATTGTAATGATGAACAAAAAAATCAAATCAATTTTTGTAACAATTAAATATTAACATTTTATTGATATATACCTATTGATGTTTCTAAGATGGCAGTCATCAATATTCTTATGAACTTTGGATCCTTAACCCTATTATTCACAAATTCCTAGAATAAATAAAAAAAAATAGAAAAAAAAAAAGAATAAAAGATACATTAATTTTTTCCTTATTCATAGAGAAAAATAAAAACGAAGGGCAATATATTGCAATTATATATATAAAAAAAATACTAACTGTTATCCAATTACTTATTTGATCGAAAGACTTTTCCTTCATTAACTTTCTTAGATGTTCGTGAATCTGTTGTAAACTAAGCTCGTCATTGTTAGAGCTTTTGGCACTATTATAATCTCCAATCAGGAATTCTAGGTGCTAAAGAAGAAAAAAAAACACCAAAACGATTATAATAATAATAAACGAAAAAATTATATTGTTATTTATAATAAATTAAAAAAAAGAAAGAATTAACCAATCAATGCACAATTTAATAATAGAAAATCTTACATATTCCTTAGCGATTTTATCAATGCTTTCTCTTTCAGAATCGATAATATCATTTAATGAAAGTCTGCTTTGGTCCCATTTATCTGCAACCCATTTGGATCCTTTTTCTTGGGATAATTTAGCTAATAACTCTCCAAGAAGTTTTCCTCCACAACCTTGACTTTTTAAGCTTTTAAATATACTTCCCATTTCAGACAATGGCATAATTTCTTCTTTTATTGGATGAGCTGAAATGAAACAAAATAATAATATTCGTGATTAGAAAAATAATAATAATAATTTATTATGACGAATAATATTATTGATTTTATTTTGATTTCAGTCCTGTTGAGCTATTAGAAAACCCGCATGGTTCATATCTTCTATGGTATCATATGAAGGTCATCATAAATAATATTATTTAATTATTCTGAATAATAGTACACATCTTTCTGCTGTAAAGCAGAAGCACTATAATAGTTTATTAAAAAATAATACTTACTTAATACTTCTGCTAGATAAGTCCAAATCTTAGGGATGTCGATGATTAAGTCATCAACGAATTCCAGAACTTCGCTGAATCTACAAAAATAATTTATACGATTGTTAATATAGTTGAACCATTATAAAGAAAAAAAAAGATAATTATTCGTGGGAAGTATTATTTTCAGTATCCTTTTGGCTATAAAAAGAACATCAAGATATTTATCTTTTCTCGAAAAGAATTTTATCATCATTTAAAAATTAACTCTTCTTAATATATATATATATATATATAAATAATAATAATAATCATAATAACCACTCACCCAGCTTTCAAATGTTGTAAGGGCATAGCATTTTTTTTAATCAACTCTGACATAAGTCGTGAAACTCGTTCTCGTTCAGGGGGAGATTTTTCAAGAACGTAGTTAATCGATTCACGTATGAACTTTGTAAACGTGGTATTATCGAAAGTTTGTATTACATCAGAAATAGCATTCTGTAAGGATAAACGATTAAATAAAATATTAATAATATGCTTGCTTTTTTAAGATTGCGAAGAAAAAAAAAAGAAAAAAACAATTGAACATAATTAACACGTTGAAATGCTACGTTAATTTTACACGTTGCTTGCTTGTTTGCTTGCTCGTGGGTTACCACCAACACGAATTTATTATTATTATTATGCGTTAAATATTGTGTTGAAGTATTATTTATAACAGACGAATGTTTCATCAAAACGCGTAATCATTTGCAATTGGATTTATTTTACTGAGAAATAACTGGCGACACATCCCCTAAGTGTGGGAGACACATTTTTCACGTGTGTTAAATATGTTGAAATATTATAAATGGATCTGTCCTCTCTTTAATAATTATAGTAACACTATATAATAGTAAAATAAATTTACTTTGTTACTACGATGAATTAAAGAGAAGGTATTGCATATTATTGCATGCCTATGACTCAAGCATCTCTCAAGATAAAAAGAGATGGATCTAAGGAGCATGCATAATAAATTGGAGAAAAAGTATCGTAAACATAAAATGAAATGTTTATAATAAAACCCATTTGATTGTGAAATTTGTTCTTTAAATTGCAACGATTACTAAAAAAGATTGAATAAAAACTTACCTCCAAACTATGTTCCCTTAGATAATCTTTTAATATGGAATTAAAAACTTTCGTAAATTCTTCTTCGGATAATGGAGGTTTCAGATTACTAGTTACAGGTTGGGACGATGGTGATTTCAAAGATTGTGTTGGCATAGACACACTTTGACTTTGAGCATTGTCTAATAATGAGCTTTCTCTACTAGATGATGATGCTCCACTGCTTAATTGGTGGCTTCCATTTCGAGAACTCCTACCATCTGTTATACAAAAAGAAATGATAAATTATTAATTTGTTTTTCACAGAAAAATTATATCTAATAATAGTTTTATATATTAACTCAGTATCCTTTTGGCTATAAGTACAAATCAGTAAACCTCTCATAGGTTTTCTACTAAATCAAATTTGTCATCATATCAAATAATAATAATATAGAGAATAGGTTTCTAAATAAATGTTAACACTGAGCCAACCGAGTGCGGATTATATATATATTTTTTTAATTTTATTCAACTTATCAGATTTCATTAAAAAATTGAGTTTTATAAAAGCAAACAAATTTTATATTTAGGAAAAATAAGAATATCTATTTATTCTCGATCAGCTAAATGTGGTAACATTTAAATTAGTAATATAATTTTCTGATACATACCATAAGACGATTTATAATCCCGTCCGTAATCTCTAGGACCGGTTGATCTCGATCTAATATTTATAAAAAAGAAAAGAGAAATTCTTAATACGACTGAACACAAGAAATTTCTAAAATATATATACGAAGAGATATTACTTCAGATTAATTTTATAATCATAAGAAAAAGAAGAATTCAGAAACTCTAGTCTGTTATGGAGAATCATCACATTCTAAATATCAATTGATAAGAATATGGCATTAAAAAAAAAAAAATAAAAAGGTAATATATAGGTTACCCAGAAAGCGGAAGAGGGGGCATTCTTCTGTCTTGTTCTATAGTATTTATATTGTCAAGCAATGCAAACTTGTTTGTTGAATTTTTCGTGTTATTTGTAGACGTTTTCCACATATAATTGTTTCTACTACCTAGAATAAGATCATCCACTGGAGTCTAAAGAAAAGAAAAATAATATTTATTAACAAATATTGTCTCTTATTAACTTCACCGTTTAGAATCAATTTTAATACATTCTTTTTACTTACAGTTTTTTGTCTAAGTTTAGCTGTTTCAACAGAATAAGTTTGTCTCGCTCTACCTACAGGTTGACTCCACCCACCTTCATCCGCGGCCCCAAATCCTCCTACAATATGAAGCTTTGTTAAATACTTCTTAGATTATCTATTTAAGATAAAATTATTATTAATTGTTATTAAAAACTGTAGGTCCACGAAAAAATTGTTTAAGCCATGATATCTACACAAGTATACTTTTTTTTTTCTACTTGCTAATCCAATTACTAAATTTTGAATTATATTTTATTACGAACAAAAATATTCTACATCGGAAAATAGTTAAAAATTATTATTGAAGCTATATATAACTTAATATTTTTAAGTTATATAGATACATGATAAATTAGTTAAAATGCAATTTAACTAACGATTTCTTTTTCGATCAGCATTGCGATCATCTTTTCTAGGTGTATTCAATGGAGTATTCGTAAGTTGAGTATCGAGTCTTTCCGATTCAACTTCCTTCTGAATTTGGTCTATTGTTTTAGGGTTGCTGTCATCTCTCCTTGGCACCCATTTGTTCGCCCTCAAATCAATAACATCTTGTAGCATAAAGCGAATTCTAGAGCTGATTTTACTTTGTCCACGTCGACAAACGATTTCTGACATTTTGCAAAAATATTCTTGCATCATAACCTATATTGACAAAAATATACGTTTATAAATATTATTATCATCATCATCTATAAAAATTTTCATGAAATTAATTTGTAATTAAATAGAAAATATCTTATACTCACTTCATATTTGCTCTTAGATTCTAAGTCTTTTCCAATTGTTGTTAATAGTTTACATAGACATTCCAAACTGTCTTCGTCATTTTGATCTAATAAGTGAATTATACAACGATGCATAATGCTCGTTGTTAACATATCTTGTTTATACAGTTCTCCAATAAATCTATAAAAAATGAAAAGTTGTACAATGAGAAAATATTTTTCATAAATACACGACGACCACCACCACCACGTTGTTTTTGATATTGACTTACAATTTCTAATTATATCATTTATTTTCTTTACTGTTAATATTTCACTTACCGGATATTTCCTACTGATTTAATTCTTATTCTACGCTCTTCCTCCTCGAGCTGAAGAAGTAAATCCTTCTTTCTTTCCTACAAACATATCAATTGGAAATATATAAAACAAAATTCAATTTTAAAATAATATATATCAAAGATAATGTTAAAACGAGTAATATTAAGTTTATCAACTTACGGGATCGGTACATTCATCAATTTCTTTGAGTTTACTAGTTCTTGTAACCTCATCAATTGGATTCTTTTCAAATTCTTTTTGACACCGGCTTACTATCAGTTTCCTAAAATTACCTGAACTTTCTGTTTGCTTAGCGCTACTTTTTTCATTACCAGATGCCTCAATCATAGCTAATTCTTTACACATTAACGCATACGCAACAGAAAAACTGGGTTCGTCGACGGCCTGAGAATAAAATAAAGAGTTGTTTAATAGATATTTGTTTTACAAATGCTTACAACAATAATTTATTTATGTTTAATGTATAATTTCGATGTTACCTTTTCAAAGACCAAGTTGATAACACCTTGCAACCTTTCTTGCGTATCAATGTTCAAAGCACGAACTTGTTCAACTAAAGTACTGAATTTTTGAGGTGTAAGTTTGTTTAAGACGCTTCTTACACGTTTGTATAATTGTAACGTCTTAGCTTCTTCTTCACTTACATCAACTTGTTTCAATCTAGTTGGCTTCCAAGCATTTTCTGTCTCTCTTAATTTTACATCTTCTCGAAGAGATAAAGAGAGATGAATCATATTCTTTTGGTTATTTGTTTTAGGTTTCCCCGGTGGAAGACTTTTTCGGTTTGTAGGTGCCTAAAATAAAATACAAAAATTTGGTTATTTCAACCGAACACACATTATTGAATATCATATATATAGATTTGTTCATTCAGAACATCGCCATTTTTCGTCATACTCAATCGGACCACTACTTTCATTCTTTAATAATTCATCATAAGATATTATTTTCATAATTTTACAACTGTAAAATATGTATCACTCTTATTACTTACCACATTACGTGTAAGTCCTGATGATTTCACAAATACAGGGAACAAAGATTCCGGTCTGCTCATGCTTGTATCTTTAAACGATCGGAAATCCATTGGAGTGCGATTCTATAAAAGAAAAAATTACATTATATATATATATATATATATAAATATATGATCTTGATAATGTGACATAGAATAATGATAAATTGATTATAACTAATTTTTGTACCTTGTTATCTTTTAAAACAACTTCTAAATCTGGTAAGTTGGTAGGTTTAATTTTACTATTAGGATCATCTTGAAGTCGTATCAAGAATTCACGATCGTAAACCTTTTTACCATCTTTATTAATGGGACTCCATTGATCGTCCTTGTATGTATACTTTAATGTTATCGAATTTTTTGATACATCAATCGTCGGTGATTGAGACGACTGTTGTGTCTGCTGCTGCTGCTGTTGCGATTGCTGTTGCGATTGTTCACTTGATTCATTTGATTTTTCCACAGTTGGGACAGATGGAACAACTTTTTCTTCGTTAGATGATGCTTGTTGTTGTTGTTGTTGTTGTAACGTAGACATTTTAGTGTTCTCTTCATTTTTTTGTGCAACTATCGTTTCTACATCAATGTTATCCTTAACAATTGCATGATCAACTACATCATTATTAGGAACTGACTTTATTTGGGCGTTACTACACGTTATTGGAGATGTTACAATTTGTGAATTATCTTCGACGTTTGAAGATACTTCTTTATTACACACCTCCTTGTCATCTTGACTTTTTTCAATATTAGTTGCCTGAATAGGCTGTTCATTATTACTACTTTCTTGATCAACATCTTTTATCGGGTTTTTGCTACTAGTTTTACAATATACAGCATTTGTGGTTTCTTTTTCTGTCGAGGACTCCTTGTTATCCGTGTCCTTATTGTCTTTAACAATTTCTTCAATATTTTGAAAATCTTTATTCTCTTTCGTAACAAATGTCTCTTTAGTTGATGTTATTTTATTGTCTAATTTATTCATAAAGGCATCCATATCGGTGCCCTCTTTTTCGGCTCCCTTTCGATTCAAATCTCGTGGCTTGAGTTTGTTCTTGTTCTTTTGTTTCTGAATCACTTTACCTTTAAAAAAACAAACAAACAAAAGAAAATATTCGATTAAAATATATCATTTTTGAAGGGTTTTAACAAAATACAGGGATATTACATATTATATATGTATGGGAAAAAAAAAGAGATGCTTGTTCCTAGTTAAAAAAAAAAAAAAGGATAAAACAAAAAAATATTAATTTTCATTGTTGTTAGAAAATTGTTAATTATTGCGATAGCAAAACGATTGAGAAGTGGCCCACAGGCTAACTAATGTAGAAAAGTGAGTATTCCGGCCAACAGCCAAAGATAATTATAGACACAGAGCAGAGAATACAACGCTACACACATACATAGTTTTTGACTTTATACACTTGGACTTATATCTTTTCTATTTAAACGTATTTTATAATAATTCATTTTATTATTAATAAAATAAATACACGATATATATTGACACATAATTTGATAATTATTCTCTCCGGCACGTTTTTAAAAAATATTCTCATCAATGATTTATTCAAAATATATATATATATATATATATATATATATATTGAAACATTATTTTATTTCTTAACTCAAAATAGAATAATATCATCACGGAATTGATTCACCATTGCTAGATATACAAACTCTCCCCCCCCCTACTCCATTACATAAAATTGTTAAATGATAGATTTAAAAAAAGATAACTAAGTATAAGGCGAATAAGTTAAAGAAGAAGGAAACAAAAAAAATGATGTTACTTTTTAATGAAATGATTTAAAAAGGGGGTGAGAAAAAAAGAAAAGAAAAGAAAATATCAAATGTACTACTATACTCGGAGTGGAAGAATATGTTTTTTGTTTTTTAAATGTACCATGATCTCTGGAACCACGTCGATTTCGACTCCTTGATCTGGAGCCGCTGCTAGCACGAGTTCTACTACTCATTTTTATCTTTTTGTTGTTGTTGTTGTTGTTAAACAATTTCCTTTTTATTTCTTATTCTTAACAGTCATAAAAGAAATTCTTATTGTTTTGTTTCTCTGTTTGTATCACAGTCTTTTAAAAAAAACTTAGTCTCTCTTTTATTTAAAAATAAAATAATTTGTTTTAATTGCACGTCATATTGCAGAACACACAAATATAAAAATTCAAATCATAATTATTCATTAGATTTGATTGTAATAAATTATCGAACGTGTTTATTAAGAACACACATTATTTTTAAGGATTTACATTGTTCTAACGATATCAAATCAACAGCAGCACAAACAACAAAAAAAACAAGTTATGTTTCACTGACTTCTCTTCTCTCTTTCTATCTCTCACTTCTTAGAGACTAGAAACACCGAATTTAAAATTTATTTATAAACCAAAGATCCGAGCCAAAAACGGTAGTGTGCAACAACCACGCGCGCACACGGATTTCACGATTTCCTTGATGAACAACGACGATGATTATTCTCGTTGAAAGAAAATAAAAGTTGTTGTTGCATTTTCATCACTATATATTTAAAAAAAGAGAAACTTTGAACAGTATATAACAGAGGAAATATTTTTAATCATAAGTCTCTGATTTTCTTAACGATTATCATATATATTATATCATACATTCACACAAACACGCATACATATATATATATAGAATTTTGAATAGGAAAAAATAAGATCTATTACATATGGAAATTTAAAATAGAATAATCTTATATGTTATATGATAATCGTTGAAGAAGAAAAAGAAGAAGAAAAAGAAATAATTTAAAAAAAGAAAAACAAAAAAAAACCTAAGAAGAATAATCAGTTGGCAGAAAGTTAGTAGGAAACTAAAGAACACTTTGGAAAACACTTGGAAGGTATCCCCGAACGGCTTTCACGTATCTATTTTAACCTGTGAACTGGCGCACACACCACCAACAGACTTCGCGACATAGGATTTCTTAAATTAGTTCTGTTCGCCGGTCGTGCAACTGAGCAAGCGCACTAAGGGACCATTTTACACATGTAATTTAACCTACGCGTACCGATTTTGAAGGATACCCATCATGTGATTCATATGTACAATGATGAACATGATGATGATGACAATCGTCGTCATCATCATAATTACCTATATGAAAAATAGGATTTATGAACTTTTTATGTTTTTCTTTTCTTTTTTATTTATTTTTAAATTATATATATATATATATATATCCTTAGATATAATAAATGATTTTATATATTTTATTTTAATATTCATTGTCAAATGGAAAAAGAAATAAAATAAGATAAATTACTAAAGTGTGTTGTGCGCTTTAGATTTTCAAAATATCTTTTTTCATTTTATTATTATTATTATTATTACGAACCAAAATGAATATAAATATCGAACAAGTAACTTATCCCAATTCCAATTTCTACGAATTCTATAAATAAAAACGGCTAATAAACAAAAGAAATTTTCTTAGAATTGAATTAAAGATAAATATAATCAAATTCAATGGCCATTCGAAAAAGATTGAAAATAAAAACAAAAGAAATATAATAACATTTACAATTGCCAAATTCTAATAACGAAGAATACTATATATCATATATTTCCCAATATGCATATATTACTTTCTAGAAAAAAGTAAAATCTGTGGTAAAAGAAAAGAAAAAAAGAAAACAAGAGAAAAAATAGGAAATAAATTCTATAGATTAATAATACAACGTAAAATACGATCACGGTTCCTGGTAGCAAACACCGACCACCACGAGATGCCAGTTAATTCGATGCATGAAAGTAAGTTGAGTAAGATTTTATAAAAGCAGGTCGAGGTAGCTATCTCAAAAGAGCATTGCAATGAATGTAATATATATATATATGTGTGTGTATGTAGTTGAACTTTTTATTTCTTTCTTTCTTTCTTTCTATCCTTCCTTCTCTCTTTTTTTTCTTACTTTTTTTTTTTTTTTTTTTTTTTTTTTTTCTTTTTTTTTTTTTTTTTTAATCTATACCACCTCCTATCTTATCTTTCCACCCAGTTAGACAGAAGGAACGAATACAATTTGGCTTGATATTTCGAACATTTCAAATTGAACATATGGTTAAAGTAAAATCGATTATTTAAACCCGATTTTCATAATTTTTTTTTATCGAATCAATGTAAATCCAATTGTAAAATGATTTTGTTAATTATTAAAACTGTTCTGCTGTTATATATAAGGTATATATATATATGTTATATATTAAGCATATTAAGATTACTCCTGTAATACATTGTCTCTCCATACACACTAATTAAAGATTTGTATACTTATATCAATAAGTATTTAATTTTGCTTTGAAATTTTTCTAATTATCACACAAACATCCCAGTGTTAAAATGAAATTTATTTATTGTAAAAAGATTTTCCTCAATTCTCTAAGCAGCATTATAAAAAGTGTTAAAGGCTTATCTATAATTATTATTTCTCACAATATAATCTTACATTACCTTCTATTATATATATACGTCTCAAGAATTGTTTATAATACAATAATAAAAAAAAACAAATGTGATTATTGTGTGTATGGAGAACTGGAGAGAAGGAGGATCATGAATTCTTAGATATATCACTGGAATAACAATAATAATAATAATAATATATCTTTAATAAACAATGTAAATATTTAGTACGGTTTAAAGATAAATTTTCAAGGTTACCGCCCAAAGAGACAAAGTATATTTTTTGCACAGGCGCGACGACGCATGCTCTTGTGAAACTGCTTTTAAAACGGAGGTCCTATAACCGTAGTGAGAAAGAGAGAGAAAGAAAGAAGAAATACATATATACACAGACACACAACACGCGTGTATATGCGTGGACTCCGATATACGTTCCTCGGCCATGACCCCATGCGTTCTCTAAAGACCGTTCACGGCGCATGCGGTTTTCTTATACGAGAACGAAGACGAAGACGAAGATGAAGACTACGACGTGGTGCTAAGAAAGAAAGAACATAACCCGTCTCACGAAGTAAAATTTGGAAGCAACCAAACACACAACGATGAAGAAGAATTTTATTTGACATTTTTTTTTAATTTTTTGGAAAAGTATTTTTACTAATATTTGAAAAATAAAAGGAAGAAAACAATGGATACAATAAATGCAAACACGATTTACATATGCACGTTCCACGTTCTTTTGGAATATAGGAACGTTCCACGTTCTTTTGAAACATAGGAACGTTCCATGTTATTTCGGAACATAGGAATAAATAAAAAAAAAAGATTAATAAAAAGGAAACTCGTGTTAATATTTTTGTTATAACGAAATAATATTATTTGTTACTATTCGTAACGATAATTCCTTATATTTCTAGACTTTTGTATAACTATTCGAATTTAGAAATCGAACGAGACGCGACCATTTTGTTTTATACCGTGTTCCGTGAATTCCTTTCTAATATATGTTACGAAACATTTTGGATAATTTAAAAAAATATACTAATAAGCCGTACTTTTTCGATAATGGTATTTTTTAAGTTTATTCCGATTATTTTTCTTATCGCATATATTTTCGTCAAACTATTTCGACGAATAATCTTTTAATCGTCGGAATCCTTCGATGTTTGCTTTTGCGTAAAAGGTATTATAGAGAAAACAAAATGTCGGACCCACGTTGTCGGAACTACCGATACTTTTGGGTTAAAATTTAATCGTACTGCGAATATATTTTTAGAGGAAAAAAAGCGTGCTTAGTAACCGAATAAATATATTTTAATTTAAACAAATGCGTATATGCGTATATATATATATATATATTCAGATAATAAATTATGCGTGTATATATATACATATATGTACATACATCTCAATAAAGATGGAATGACTGGTTCTGTCGTCGTTGACGTCGTCACATCCGGTTGGGAGCACTCCGTATTAAAAAAAAGTACGAATATAATCCGACACGTGCAATTGTAACCCTTTTTTTCTCTCCAAGGATTTAATAGGATTGAGAAAATATGTTTAGATTTTTACGGATATAAATAAAAGGAATACAAAAAAAAAAAAAAAATATTAAATAAAATAATAAAAAAAAAGTACAAGAGAAAAATGCGAATAAAAATGCGAGAAGCGTGTAAAGGGCGCGCTCGTTGGTGACAATTAAATTAAAAAGACTAAAAAAAAAAATATATATATATATATTTATATATACTCAATCATTAAATGTCCTTTGTATACAGATTTATCTAGACATTATTTAAGATAAAAAGTTTCGAATTTAAATAAAATAATTAAAAAAAACAAATCTGTTAAATAAGCGTAACACAAACGTGAATTAACATATTGAAGGAGGAAAATGTAATACACGAGAAACTTTGATAAGAAATAAAAGGAGCTTAAAAAATATTTATGGATTGATAAAATGTAAAATGAAGGTTTGTATAATAATCGAACAAATGGACGGACAAATGGATAAAGAAGGAGATAAGGGAGAAGGAAAAAGGAACAGGAAATAGGACAACAAATAAAATGTACCCGGCTGACACAGCACGTGCCGGCTACTGAAAGAACTCGACGCTTGTTCTCTCAGAGTAAATCGCTAATGTGTCTCCCTCCAGCGATTGAACTTAACATTATTCACTATCTCTCGGCTATATTCGAGAAATTTCGTGCGTTCTCGCGAAAGCCCGTGATTCGTCACTGACCAGTTTTACAGTGACCAATCATCAGTCTAAGTCTTTCTCCGATCCCTTTGTGACGTGTTGTACTAACAGATTTTAAATTATAACAGTCTTTTTCACAAAAACGTGTGCGCGGGAGAATTCATGTGTTTTTATAATGTATACTATAGAAAAATATTTAATTTTATAATAATATATTATATATTTCTAATTAAAAAGAAGAAATAAAATAAAAGTTATAATATATATATATATATATTATACA
>NW_014569751.1:100412-104243 GCF_001313835.1 Polistes canadensis | reverse complement strand
TTTATTTAAATTTTATATTATTATTATAATCTACCACGTATATATATCAACGGTTTTCTTCCCTTCTTAATACCTTTTGATAAGGAAAAAAAAAAAAAACAAAAAAACGTAAAATTAATTTTAAATTGAATCAATTTAAACTGATATATATATAAACAATCTAACGAATATCTCATTTTAAATTAAACATTTAAGAATAATTTCTAAGTTAGAACATAACAAACACATTAAAAACTCACCCTTTTTATTATTCCCCATTTTGGTTAATGTAGAACGAACACTATAATATTCGACACGAGTATAAAAGGAAATTAAGTTTTTATATGACAAACTTTTGTTTTATCTTGAATAATGCACTAATACGATACATTTAAAAAGGAAGTTAACAAATTATACAATAAACGACAAGTAAAGCATCTTTCGTTGGTTATAAACCAACCATACGGTGGTTTTTAGAAACGTAGAATAGTAGTAGTCATGTGTATACTTTCGCCATGTTATATTTATACCACGCGACGACAAACAACGAACAACGAAATATAATTCTTTTAAAGAAGAATAATAATCCACTAAGTCACGACGGACATCTTCTTCTTCTTCTTCCCAGGCGTTAGTTAACCGCAATATTGAATGCTTACCACCATTTATAAAAAAAAAAAAACAAATCTTTTATTTTTTTCTTTTTCCCCCAATCAAAGTATTTCTAATATTTATATATTCGTATATTATATAATAATCAAAAAACTAATCCTTTGATGGAAGGAAATAACAAAAAGTAGAAACAAAATGAAAAGAATATTAAACGCATAGAGATTAACCCCCTTCGTTTTAAGAATCGAACACGCGGCCGGTAACACAGAGATAGGGAAATTTAAGACGAGCGTGCATGAATTTGTAGGTTAAGCTCGTGAAATTTGTTCGTTTCACCCTCACGCGTTTTAAAATTTCTATAAAGTCACATAAACGAAACATATATTACACCACACCCGCCGTTTTTGCGATTTATTCATCCCTAATATAAATGTGAACACACAACACTCTACTACTCGTTGCCCTCTACTCCCACTCTCTAACTTTTCTTTATATATTTCTAAATATTTCTTTTTTTTTTTTTACGTTCTTTCCTACTTCTCAATTACTGTCTCTTCTCGGTTCGATTCCACTTTCACTCTTCTACCACCCAAAGGCAACAAGACGATAGAAACGCTAAAGAAAGCTACCACGACGACTACAACGCCAACGACGGGCACAACATGCAAGTACAATTCAAAAGTGAACCACCTTGCCGACAGATGGCGAGTAAGTCGATATGCTTGGAAACAGCGCTCACGCCACATCCGCAAAATCTTTTAGAATATTCAAGCCCTGTTTTCATCGAAACGCGCGCGAGAGAAAAAGAGAGAGAGAGAGAAAACGATAGAAACAAAATGGAACACACTGTAGATCGAACGAAATACGAACCCTGAATAATATTCATGAAAATTATTCGAAAATGTTATATTTATTTAAACGAATGTATAAAATTCGTATATTATATAAATAGATCTCTCTCTCTCTTTTCTACGAATGATTAATTTATCAATAGAAATAATTTCTATTATTGTAATTTATAGTTTGATTATCGAAAAAAAAGGAAGGAAGGAATAATGATGACAAATGATAAAGTAAAAAAGAAATAGATATAACAAATAAAACTCACCTTCGGTCGGCTTAGGCGGAACTTCGTTTCTAGCAATTGGTGGTGGTACAATTGCCTCTTGTTCCGATTTGTCTCCATTGGCATCACCGTTCGTTTTTTGATGGTGGTGGTGGTGATGATCCGGTTGATTATGCGCCGGTGCTGGAGTCGTCGTCACGCCTCGAGAATTAATGCTTTTTTCTCTTTTCTTTTCTCTAAGCTCTTTAGCATTAATGGCTAACGGCTCAGAGTTAGCATTATTTGTCTGATTGTGTGACTGCTGCGATTTCCTCCTTGGTGGCGAGTTCGATTTGTTTGGAGGAGAACTGCTCTTTGGAGCAGCAGTCGTTGTCGTCGTCGAGTTGTTCGAAAAAGTTTCCCTTATATGTGTGGGATTGACATTAGCAGCATTAGAGGAAGGTTTGCTGACCTCTGGAATAGTAACAACAACATTTTGAGCAGCGTGTTGTACTGATTGTTGTTGGTAATTCTGTTGATGCTGCTGTTGGTGGTGATGTTGATGTTGGTGTTGGTGGTGGTGCTGCGGCTGTTGTGGCTGCGGTTGATGCTGATGTTGGGTTGCAGCAGATGTCGCTTGAACATTGACCACCGATGGAGGACTCGTAGTTCTCTTTACTTCTTGGTCTACGAGGGTGGTACTAGCCGTCGGAGTAGTAGTAGTCATAGGCTGTGCAGGAGGAATATTATCATTGACTACGGCTACTATTTCCTCGTTGCTATTTGTAGTCTTTTTCTCTCCTCTAGGATGAAACTCTTTTGCGAAGAATTGTAATGGTTTAGATTCAACTGCTGTAGTTTTAATCGCGCAAGAGGGAGTAGAGGAGGATGATAATACAGGGGCAGCCGAGGAAATGGTGGCCGCCAATGGCGTAGGCAAAGTAGTGGTGGTAACGGGCGAGGTTGCAGCCGATGGCACAATACATGATGGTGCCGCCGCCGCCGATGGAGTTGGGATTAATTTATTTTGACTGCATTGCGTCTCTAACGATTGATTACATAACGCATGCACCTTGCTCATATTTTGTGATTGTGGAGCCACCAAGCCATTGTTGTTGGTAGAATGACTGTTGTTGTTTATACCATTTGAGGTGGTTTTAATGTTTGTCATACTTTGTGTCGTCATTTGCGGCACGAATGTTGCTTCCGGCGTAGTAACTACCGGTACTGGTGAACCGGAATCCGAACTTTCGGTTGCGGCTTTAGCAACGCGTGCCGCAAAATCGGCCACCACCTCAGCTCCGCTACTATTCTGTAACAATCACCAAATCTGCGTGATAGACGGCTGAGACGTAGTACGGAGCCGAAAATTAGGCAATAGACAACCAAAAACTCTTCTCAAACTCAAATCATATATACTTGTTACCACTTACAAAAACATAAATCACCGACAAAAGAAACACAAATAAACTAATTCAATATATTGTTTTACGTCTTCTACCTTTTTCATTTTTTTTATCGCCATGTTTATATATGATCATTTCAATTAAATGAAACGGTAAAAAAGAGAACTTTGTATTGTAATATTATTTTAATTAACTTTCATTTTACGTGCAAATTTTATTCGTAATCATCAATCATTAATGATTTACTTTAAAAAAAGAGATCTTCATTGAAAATTTAATATTTTTCATTTATATGCAAAATAATAATTATATGCAGTTTCATAAGAATTTAATAAATCATATCATGGCTCGGGTATGGACGTAAATATAACACAAGTAACTGGCTAAAAAATCATTATTCTTTATTAAGATTTGGTGTTATAACTTATACACATAATTCACTTTTCTTTTAGCCGATTACTTATGATAAATGATTGAAATATAAACGCACCTGTAGTTGAGGAGTTTCACGACTATTAGACTCATGTTCGATAGATGTGTCGTCATTATATATTTCATGACTTATGTTTTTTCCTGTACTAGGATTAACAATGTCTGTAATGGCCTTTTCTCCTCTGGGTTTTTTGGACCTAATTGAACTGTTAGTTCCTGTTGTAGCTCCACCATTGTACCCCGAATAAAGATCTGAAAAAAGAAATAAAAGTTAATATTAGTTTATCAGTTTTATAAACTTGAGATGGTATATATATATTATATATATATATAATATATATATATAATTTTATAGTT
>NW_014569751.1:81511-100368 GCF_001313835.1 Polistes canadensis | reverse complement strand
TAAATATAATATATAATATATATGTATGTATATGTATATATTATTTGAATGTAGATTTATATTGATATTTTTTATACTGACTGATAGTAGAAAGACCTTAGTTTCTATAAAATAGATATGAATGTTATGCTTACTATAATCTTTGTAATATCCAGGAACTAGAGAAGAGCCATATACAACGTCATAATTATTATAGCCTTAAAAAATGTATATAATTTTGTTAAAAAAAAAAAATGATTATTCAAAAGGGATATTAATAAATTTAATTATTTCTTTTTTCATAATTATTCAAAGTTCATATGACAAATATCATGCAGTGTACGAATTATTAATTCTTTCTGGCTGACGTCCAAGATAATTTTAGCAAGACACCATTAAAACGATTTTTGTTGTTGTTTAACACGTTTGTTGTCCAAACTTGTTTTTGTCAGAATATGTTCTCAACTATTAGGCGTCATCTAAATGTATGTGAACTGGACAACGAACGTGTTAAAAACTACAAACTTTATGCATACATTTGAATGTATGAAATATAAATTTAAATCGAACTTTTTTTCTTAATCAATTGGAGTAATTTCTTTAAAAAATAATTAAATTAACGTGTATGTTGTTTACATGGTGTGCAAACCAAAATATAAGTCTAAGTAATAGAATATTCACGATAAAAAGTTTAAAATATTAATAACATTGTTTTTTACACACGATTCAAGTATAATAATTTATACTTAAGTACATGTAACTATAAAAGTATTTAACTTATTTGTGATATATTTATATAATATATCATGTTTAATATTATATAATAGAGATAATTATTAGAAAATTTTTATATTTAATTGACAAAATATATCTTTTTACAGAATATTGGACAATTGGACAATTGAAAATTCAATTACAAAGCCGAGAGAATTCAATGTCTTGCATTTTCACTAACTTCTAACAGACTGATCAAATTTCGAAATGTTCTAACTATGTTACTTTTGAATTATTCATATTATAATCGTTTGGGTAGGTGTATTTTTTGATTATACCTTTAGAACTACAGCCATGAAGAATTATTTTCTTTTTTTATATAAAAAAAATAAAATCATAAATATAGGACATTTTATATAAAAAATAATCAATTTTTAGTTAATCATGTTCATTAATTAAGCCTTGTGAATTCCTATATGAAAAAAAAAAGAAAATAAATAAATATGAGAAATTAAATATTAACGTCGATTATAATAACTTTAAGAAATTATCTAATGTATAAATATACTCTTTTTATAATTTATTTATTTAATCCTTAAGACTGCGGCATGATACAACTCAGAACCATCAAATTATACAACTCTATATTTGCATTTACGCTGATGTTGGTTTTTTTAATACTATAGTATATATCAATGATTATAAGCAAATGTATATATACATCATTCATATATTTTGATAAATATATGTGAATGTGTATATATATGTTACTATTAAAACGCAAAATCCGTAAATTCATAAAATAATCAGTTAAACCATGAAGGCACAATTACATACTTTAATTAGCTAATATAGAAATTTACGAGAGGAAATTTGATTTTAAATTTCAATCTTATACTTTAACATTACTTGTCTCTCTTTTCTCTCTCTTGTAAATTTATACATATATCATACTTAATTAAAGTACGAAATCTAATATATTTTATTTCACAATTTAGTGAATTTTATGAATTAATGGATTTCACAAAGTAATGCTAACATATATATGTATGTATGTGTATATATATATTTATGCCGTTAACAGTCTAAGGATTAAATAAACGTACCTATTTGGGGTAGCGGTTGAGGTTGTTGGGTCGTTTGTTGGAGGGTACCTTGTGGTACCATTGCAGCTCCTTGGGCGCCGCCAAGTGCGCTTCCAACATGTTGAGCTCCACTACTAACAGCAGTTGCACTTGACCTATTTATACCTAGTGGGGCAGTGGGAGATGCGTAGAAAACTAAAAATAAGTATTATTAAGACATTAATAGGCCATTTTATTAATGTCTAATATTAATAATAATAATGATAATGTTACGTTATACTTACAGCTAGGCTGAGGCGCTGGCCCAGCTTGATAAGGATATAAATTTTGTGTTAGCAGAGCATGTGGTTGATAAGGGGGATAGTAGGATTGACCTTGTGTCTGATGTCTTTGGGGCGCGCTTGAGAACTGTAATGTCACATTTAACAAGTGTTATATATTTGTGTTGGACTATTATATACTATAATTATCGATTCTTTAGAATAACCAGACACAATAGAAAAATATAAAGGATAAAATAATTACCTGAATTAATTGATTATTCATATGATAAACAGATTGTTGGTGGGGCCCTGTTGGTATACCAGCAACATGACTAGGAACAAATACTGCCCCTGGCTGACTTGTTAAGCCAGCTGTATACATGACGGGTGGTTGCCCGGCACCTCCAGCTACCCCCGCCATACCAACAACCTGATTATTAGTTCCTCCCTGTCCACCTCTATGATTTAAATTTCTTGGCTGCTGAGGTCTTGGAGCAGCTGAATAATAGTTCTGAAAATTATATTTGATTTATCAATGAGATTGCAACCTATAAAATGATTATACTGTAGTATCTATGTATTCTGATTGATTTTCAATATAAAACATACATGCGTCTGCATATGTGTTGGTTTTCCCATTTCTTGAGGTGAAGGAGTATGCACTGGTGGCGTTGTTGTAGGTGCTGGCCCTTGTGTTTGTTGTGCTTGTACTCCTGGTGCTTGGGCCTGTGGAGGAGCCTGTCCTCCAGCTGGTCCCCCTGGCGGTATACCCGCTGTGGATTGCCCTAAGGGCAATCCACCAAGTGGAGGTCCTCTACCCCCAGGTACACCTACACTCCCCCCTCCTCCACCCACCTGGCCCCCTGGCTGGGCGCCGTAGTTCGCAGTCGGAACATGAAACTCGGACCCTATAACAAAACGATAATCTGTTTTACATATCAAAAGTTATAGTAGAGTATTAAAAAATTAATATATTTTTCCATATGAAAATTATATTCAAACTACTACACACAATGATTACTATTAATAATTCAAACTTGTATTAGAATACTTTAACTATATTTTCATATTTTAAGAGAAACCTGCATTATTAAGAATCTAATAAAAATACCAGATAGGAAGAAACATTGTAGAAAAATCTTCTAATCATCTAAATTCATCTTATTCCTTCCTTCTTATTTGTCACAAATGATAATATAGAAGTTCGAATATATGGAAAGCGAATAATGGAATAGCACAATTTGTAAAAGTTTCGAATCGAGAAAAGAAATAAAAAATGGAAACACCAAAAGAGAGCAAAAGAAGTATTAATAAGACTTGGCCTAATGCGAGACCATAGATTTTAGAAATTGCGTGCACATAAATGATGACGAGAATGATGATGATGATTATCATTATCATCATCATCATCATTTTACGATGACGATGTAAAACGAATTTTTCCAATGAACTAGCTTCGCCATATTCCGTGCATACGCAACAACTAGACCTGCTAGACACACTACACATCTCGATACTTGATCGTACACTGCGCAACATAGCTCTTCAAGGTTGTAATACCATTAACAACTATCCAGCAGCTTCATTCTTTTTCGCACGTACATACTTTGTCACTTAATATATTTCATTATTACCTAAGGATATCCAAAATTCTTATTAATTGTAAACTGTATCTTCTCTACCTTCTGTTACTAGTATCAACTAAAAAAGGAACAATAAATGTACAATGTTTTATACCATATTTTCTTCTTAATAAATGTGTGTGTGTCCATATACATATATATATACTCAAGAAAAGAAATCGTGCGAATGGGAAGGGAGGGGAGGGGATAACTACGATGACTATGTATCTCTCACTTCTCGAGGCTGTCGCTGAAGTAATAAAATCAGAGTTACTTGTGAAAGCGATTACGCTAGGTACATTCCGCTAAAGTACGTCTATGTCAACGTCATCGTCGTCTCGTATATATTCTCCTCCTAGTTCTCTTCTTATAGTTGTTCACGAAGGGGGTTACACGTTGTTACACACGTTATATATTACGTCAATCATGGTAACAACAGAAAAGAAATAAAAAGAAATAAATGCTAACGAAATAATAAAACTAGAGAAAAAATAAAATGTCTACGCGTCGAATAAGAGAGAGAGAGGGAGAGAGAGAGAGAAGAGAATTATAATACCCAGAGACGTTCCTTGAAATTTCTTAGAAATGATAAGATAAGAAATGGTTGCTGCTGCTAGCACATCAATTTTTTTTTCTTTTTTTTTTATATGTCCAAAGTTACTTCCTTCTAAAAAATGAAGAAGACAAATAATATACATATTTATTGGAGTTATAAAATATAATATAATAAAAAATTAATATACACAATTTTACGCAAATGTAAAAAAAAAAATCTCGATAGGAAAAAATTAACAGACGTTTTCAATAAACTCGCGTGTCTCTTTCTTTCTATCTTTCTCTCTCTATATATATATATATATTATTTTTTAAAATCTTTCTCTCACCGTTAATGCTTCTTCTCTTCGAAGCTTTTCTCACCCGTATTGTTTATAAATATTGTTCGTAAAAAAACAACGTGGCAAATAAAACTTTCACAAATCTCGTTCGTTCGTCCGTTCGTTTTTTTTTTTTTTAACAGCGCGCACGCTTGCACGAGTCGTCAACGGTGTGGCACGTACGCGAGGGAAGGAACAACGAGGAGGAGAAGAGACAGGCCTCGGCGACGGCCATCTTTCTTTGCACATGTGGGCAGGAACCGAGACGGTGCTACCATCTGTAGTTTTCTAGATGCATCGATTGCCCGCGAAAGGGGGGCGAGGCCGCAATATACTTCGCTGAGAGAACACCAGGAGCGTAACGATTCACCCTAAAGATATCATCTTATTCTTCTTTCATCTCCAAAAGAAGAAGAAGAAGAAGAAAAAAAAAACCCCATAAGAATCCAAATTCCCTCTTTCTTTCGATCTAACCTCAATAATAATATTAATAAGAAAGTAACCATACGTTCGAACGTTGATATTCATATTAACAAAATGAAAAAAAAAAAAAAAAAAAAAAAAAAAAAAAAAAAAAGAGAAAACAAAGTTATTAAAATCTAAATAAAATTCTATGCCACCACAATCTATATGAGATAAATATGAAGTGTCATTAATTGTAATAAAAATGTATCTTCGAATTCTCAAATTAAAAAAAAAGAAAAACGAAGGAAAGAAAGAAAGAAAAAGATAACCTTTAAAAGTTTAACAAAGAATACTGAGATATCCTTTTATTAAAAATCGCTCAAGTTCTTTGACCGATACTTAATACATCGAACCGCGCGCGTATGTAATATTCATTCTTATATGACTTTGCACTTTTTGAATTATCACTTTCTCTCTCTGTTCTCTTCTTCTTCCTCCCCCACCCTCAGCCCCCTTCTCACAGTTCCATTTCATTATCAGTCATTTATGGACAATCGAGCGATAAATAAAATATTCTTACGCTAAAGGAATAAAAAAAAAGGAAAAAAAAAAAAAAACATATAATTTATTACTCTTGAAGGTAAACGTTATGCTGATTCGAATAGAGAGTCACGTGGTTCGTAGACGGCCACGTGATATCGACCGTTGGGAAGAACCGTATAAATGCGGTCTCCTTAGTCGTCTCTAATTGGATATTGTTGGTTAAATTAATCTTCGACATTGTTGTCATTCTTGTTTGCTTATTCTGTCGTTTTACATTAGGATGTTTGACGAACGGAAAAGAACATCATCTAACGCGATTTATTTATATAATAATTGGACAATGTCCCTATACAAAGATAACGATAATAATGTTTCCACACTTTAACGTTTGATATTGCATTTCAAATATAATAAATTAAAAAACGTTTAAACGTTACACACGTGTTATATATTGCGTAAAATAAAGTTCTTCCGTTTAAACGATATCGATAATATCTCAAAGTGAAATCGAATTTAGATAAAATTTGTATATTGTATTTTTTAATGTTTCTATCGTTAATATGAAATTGATTTTATTTTAATGTTGTTGTTGTAGTAGTACACTGCGCTTAAATGAAAAATCCTATCAGATTAGTCACGCGTTTAACATGTTATATTATATACGTATAAGACAATTAAATTATTACAAACGGATATTCATTTTATCCTTGGAATCCATTTAAAGTTGGACAACTCGGTCGGACTCGTTTTATTTTACTTGAGACCTCTCTCCTCTTCTCTAGGAAGAGAAGTCTGATGTGCTTCGAAAGTATGTCAAATGTTTGACCGGAAGACAAGGACAGTATTATAATGGGGCTCATCTCTTTCTCGCTGACCATACCACACACACATACACACACTTTGAGCGAGCAATTTCTTACTCTTTCCTTCTTTTTCTTTTTTCAAAATTTAATTCAAGGTAATTACTTCTAATGAAGATGTCTCTTAAAACGATGAAATAATTATTTAACAAATCAAAAAAAAAAGTAAATCTAATGTTAAATTATTTCATTTAGATTATATTGTCATAGTAGTGTGTTGTTATATTTGATATTATTATATAATATACAGAAGGAAGTAAATTCTCATTATTCCTAACTATAAGTGAAATTAGGAATAAATTGATCCTCTTCCTTTCCGTCCCTCAGCCACCCACCCCATCGTCTAATGTTAGGATTCTTATCAAGAAAAGTCTTCGGTAATGAACAATGAACGACAATGAAAGAGGGGTTGGTCGTTGTTCCGATGATACGTATCATGCAAAAGGGAAAGGATTGAATGCACCTTCACGATGGCACACAAGGCGAAAAGCATTTTATCGATTGACCTATATTTCGAATTGTTTCAAGCTCCGTGCGAGGGCGCAAAACCTCTGATTTATAATACCAAAACTTCTTTTGGTATTATAGGATATATCGATATTAAAATAAACTTTCTTTCTGTTTTATAAATGCTTAAAAACGAAAACAAGAAATATAGTGAGAGAGAGAGAGAGAGAGAGAGAGAGAGAGAGAGAGAAAAAAAAGTAATTAATCTAGAGAGAGAGAGAAATAATATTTAATCTCATTGGCTAATGTGTAAAAAGCCACCACCACCTCCTAGCAGCAAAACGTGAACGTCAAATAGGAAAGGCCGTTCACTTTCGACACGATTGTTTGCAACTATCTGTTTAAATGAATATTTTCTATTACCATTAATATATTATCGAGATTTGAAACGAGTGAAAGTAGTTATATAGTGTGGTTCGAGAATAACAAATCTATTTTATTTACGATCTAATTTTCTAAACCCTGTGTGTAACAACATTAAAAAGAAGATACATATACATTGGTGTTAAATATACACTCAATGATCTTTACAATTATTATTATTACAAAAATGAGAAACCAGAAGATAAACTAGATGATAGTAACACAGTAATAAAAAGTTTGATCGAAACAATACTAAAGCAAAAGGAACACCCCCTTACACGCTGTTGATTGTGATTTCTCTTCTAAATAGGGTACAAACAACAACACGTTTCTCATGAATCTCATATCTGAAATAATTCGACATTTTGATGACAATTATCATTTCACTTTTATAATTGATTCATTGAATGGACAAATCATTCTTGCACGACCTGAGCCCACCCGTGTGCCCGTAAATAGAGGCAAGCTGTTCGACTCCTGAACAGATAGGTCACCGGGTCAGATTAACAACTACCCCTCCGCATACCCGAAAATAACTCAGGCTTGGTATACATTCGTTCTCTATCAGTAGACAAACCTAAACTTCTTAAATGATGCCATTGCAATATATATATAATATATAATAAGTTATTTTCATATTTATTATAAAAATTTTTGTTGAATAAATATAATACAAAAGAGAAAATAAATTTTGTGTAGAAAAAGAACAAACAACCTAAGAAGCAAGAACACAAAAGATTAATAATATAAAACCGAAAGGTGCATCCATTGGTCAACGAATGACATATCCACGATGGAGCATTTAAGTAAACGTTTAGATTAAATTAGCATAATACAGATATTAGCATGCTATTCTCAACATGATAATAAAAAACAAAAAAGTCCATAATGAGAGGAATATGCGCGTAAATGTGATTTTTTGTTGAATTAATGCAATGTTACGAAATTATAACAGATAGAACAAAATTCATGCGAATGTCGTCCAAAAATAAAATAGAATTTTCGGCTATTTTGATTCACGATGGTGGAGGTAGTGGTAGGGATGATGATGATGATGATGATGATGGGGTGATGGTGGGAGGTTGGAAGTCCCAACGTGATTGCTAGAAAACACAATGATTTAACATTGAATTTGAATAAAATCATAGAAAAGGGAAATAAAAAAGAAACCAAAACGAATTAATTATTTTTAACAAATATATGGGGTTAGTTAGTAAGAAACAAATTTCATTATCAAAGCTTGTATATATCATTGAAAACGTTCAATAATGGTGGTGGTGGTAGTGTATTTATTAGCAAGGATGCATTTAAAGTGATGGAAAATCTTCTAATCGCGTGATCTTTTACTCCCACATTTCTTCGATGATGGTCTGCTGTTCGTTCGTTCGCTCGCGCGCCTGCTCTCTTCTCTTTCTCACACACACATATACTAATGTAAGAATACAACAAGGAATATGTATCTCTCTTTATCCCCCAGCCCCCTTAACCCACACTTCTAGTGTGGTATTTTCTCGTGGTACTCTCTTCTCACTGTCACGTATCCCTTACCCCACTACTATTACACCTTCCTACGGTTGGTTCTCACTGCCGAACGTCAAGGAGAGAACATTTCTTAGGTGGGGGAAAAGCAGCTACGCCAAGCTAGCTAGCTAGCTAGCTAGCACACGGGTAAGTATATAGGTGGGGTACGGAACACTACGTCTGGATTGAGCCCTGGCTTAGGCAATGGTCGTAGATTTATCGATCGTTTAACTATAAAGTCATAGTTAGTCTCTTTCTATATATAATATATAAGATATAAGATTGATAAGATATATATATTACTATTGATAAGATATATTATATTATTATTGATAAGATATATATATATCTTTATTATATTATTTTAATATCTCTATTCTATTAATTTAAATCAAATTAAAATAAATGAATATTTAATATACTGGATAATAGATATTATTATATCAAGTATAAGTTTAGAATCAAAGAGACAATTCACAACAGAGATAAATATCAATATCTCATTGGAATTAAATCTAAGAAGATATTTAATATATATATTAACAAATGTATATCTCAATATAAAACAATGATCTTTATTAATCGAAGATTAAGTGTAATTTATTATCGTTTCAACTATGACGGTATGCTAGTTTATTTATTTTCGTTAAGTCCTGCTGCTCTGTCTGATTCGTTTGTAAACACAATTATTAAATAGGTTAGGTTTCGTTGGTTGGTTTCATTTCGATTAGTAAAGAATACGACAGCATCAATTTTTGAATCACGATATTAGAAAATTCTTTTTGTTTAATCAACATCCATGATAGTTTATTAAACGAAATAAAGTTCGATAAACTCCTAGTGGTGGTGTCCCTATTTTTCAAATAAACTATATTATAATTCACCATAAAATTATTATTTTTGTCTATGCATTAAGATTAAACGATACAATGAGAAATTATTGTATACGCCGAGAGAAAAATAGACGAAAAAGTTTCATTGATGCGATGCATTCATATTAGATGCACGTTTTCAAGCGTATTTGGGGGAAAAAAAGAAATATGTCGAAGGGGTAAATGGGAAACGCGTCAGTGACCTGAAGAAGAAGAAGAAGAAGAAGAAGAAGAAAAGCACATTTCTCTAACCCATAATACGTATGCGCGAATTTATATAGCCAATGATCAATGCACGATCTTAATTACTAATTCTATTTATCTATTTATCTATACTTTAACTACATTATGTATCTTCAACTTGGAAGGATTTAATTCTTCTTCAATACTTACTATTCTGTGTGAAAACACGTAATGGTGGCGCTTGGTGACCAAGCTGCTGACCAATTTGGTTGATGTTCACTGCGATCTGGTGGTGACTGAGTTGATGGTTTAAATGAGGACTAGGCGATGGTGGTGGTGGATGTGTAGCATGATGTACATGGTGGCCCGGCTGGGGATTTTGAGGATGTGGACCCGGGTAATGATGATGGTGATGAGCTCCTATAATACATTGCATTGTTCCCACGGCAGCAACGTCCACTCCGCCCTCCTTCGATACTCCAAACCTCGACACCATTCTTTATTCCTATGTTCGAATCCAATCTTCGTCGTTGGTCTACGTTCTCCACCGTTGCCGTTGGTCCTTGTCCGGCCTCACCGACGTTCCTTGTCCAAGATCGTTGGTTAAATATCGCGCAGTTTGTGTATCATTTATTTTGTTTGTTTTAATTGTTCGATTGCGCTTTTTTTCATATATATATATATATATATTCCGTTTGAATTCCCGAAGATTTTCTAATGTCGAATTAAATATTGTTTTATGGGAGAATAAAAATGAATAAAAAAGAGAGAGAGAGAGAGTAAAAGGTATATATTAGATGTAAAATGGGGAAACAACACGCGTTTAAAAATTGGAATATTTTGTTTGTTTGTTATATATCTTTTCCAAAGATCGATTATAATATATTTCTGTTCTAGTAATTTTTGGTTCTTTTCGTTAAATTAGAGCGTGCGTGTATATTCTATATATATATATAAGCTCTTATTTAGAAAGATTGATTATTCTTCGGGGGTTGTAAAAAATATTATTATCAATTATTTAACCAACACTACCTTCTGTTTTTTACGGTCGTTTTAATCGGCGATGGAGCACCATGACGTCATCGTTTTCTGTTATCGACGACAACGAACGATACGATCGTCGATCGTTCGTTGTATTAACCACTTTGTAAATTCTTCATCGATACCACCACAATATCCTTCTTTCCGTGTCTCCTTTTACAACTTCTTATCGTATCCTCCTCCCTTGTATTATTAATCTCGATAAAGATGTACGGATTAACGTGTGGATGATGATGATGATAACGCGGCTCGTTTCTGCTACCAAAAGAACACATGAATATCGTTGCTGCTGTATACTCTGTTAGCGATACGTTGCTGTGTTTGCTGTCGTCGCCGCTGCTGCTGCTTGCTGCCGGCGGCGCTGATGGCTGCCGTTCTTCCAAGAGCAAGAAGAAGCGTTTTATATACACACTCTCGAAATAATATTTCCTTTTTTATTAACGACGGAAGAGACACGATTAATAAAGAATTATTATAACCGATTTTTTTTATATATTGTTCTTTTCTTACTATTATTTCAAATCTCGTCTAATAACGCGCGTATTTTTGTATATCATTCGAATTATAATAACGAGAGAAAGAGAGAGAGAGAAAGAGTGAGTGAGTATTACTTCTCCCTTTTTTTTTTCTTTTTTTTTTTAATTATATACACTATAGATGTTACTACACCGGTATCGGTTGAATGACTAATCGACCGACCGACCAACCGATCGACCAACCCGAACCGAACCGACCGACTTCGACGACGTCCGAAATACGAATGAGCGCCGAAGATAGACGACGTTTCACGAAAATTATCGAAGAGGTTTATCGATGGCCGCCGTGCGTCCGTACCGCTACTATGTATTACTACTACTACTATTGTATCCGTTCCTGCCGCCACACCACCAGTCAGTCGGTAATATATACGAATGGGGATGCTCTTCTTCTCTCCTCCTTCTTCTCTATTGTCGTCGATTAAAGAAAACCTTTTTTCTTTTTTTTTCGAAACGAATCAGATGCACGGAAATTTAAAATGATTCCCCCTCTTTCTCTTTCATGTAGTATACACGCCCCTTCTTCTCTTCTCTTCTCTTTTCTTCGTGTGTATTATTAAACACACTCTCTCTCTCGACGATTCTCTTCACACCGTGTGTAACAGAGAGACACGCGCGCGCGCGCAACACACGCACGCACAGACATCAAGCGCGCGCACGCACGCATGCACCAACACACCACGTTGCGTGGCTGTTTGCTTTCCTCTCGTAGTGTATAGAGTAGAGTAGATCGAACGCACGTGACCACGAATACGAGAACTTTGGATATTATTTTTTTTCTTTTTGAAAAAAAAATACGCGTCGATGATGCACCCGCAACAAGAGTTTTGTTGTTAATTAATATTACATTAATAATATTATTATCTCTCAAGTAATAGAGTATATTATTTATATATATATATGTTTACACTGAGGATGTCTGTGTTGTACTAATTAAAAGAACTAAATTTTTTACTCATTATTGTCCTAATTATCCGATGTACCGAAAGGTATGATGAACCTCACATGTCATTTTGTTTTCTTTTTTTTTTTTTATCTATCTATTCTTTCTCGTATTTAATTTATCTATTTTTCTTTTGGTCAAAATGTATATCCACGCGCGCGCGTACATGAAAAATAATCGTCGGTAACGAAGAAGACGACGACGACGACGAGGACGACGAGGATAACCGAAGAAACGGAAGGAACCGATGTAAACGGGCTATTGGTGCTCATCCGTGCCAAAATCGATATTTAAGTCACGACATCGGCTACTCCCTCTTCACGGCGCCGACTCTTCCCCTCTCACTCACTCACTTACTCACTCCCTCCCTCCCTCTCTTCCGGTTCTCTATGAGGAAGAAGAGGAGAAGCAAAAATGGTGGGGGATAGATTACGCATTTATCACGAGTATCGAAAGAGTCTTTCTCTCTCTATGCATATATATATCTATATATCTCTCTCCACCGTATGGTGCTTAATTTCCTACGGGATTTCCGTTTTTCTTTCTTCTCTTTCCCTCTTTTTGTTGTTTGTATCTATCTCATTCTCTCAGCACGAACGGTGATTGACTCTTCCTATTTTCTCTTTCTATCCTGCACCACTACACCACCACTACTACTACTACACTATCATTACCGAATAGTAATAGTAGTAGTTGTATCTTTTCTCTCTGTCCACCGTGTGGCGCTGCTCGGAAAGTTTCGGTCGGGTGCCGAAATTTGCCGAATGGCACACAAGAAACTAAAGCCGGATTCACCTTTGGCGACAACAGCGCTCCTCGTTTTCTTCCCCCTCTTTGTAACCACCCCGCACCTTAACGCTCTTGTTAATAATCCTTTTTCTTTCTACACACGTTTGTCGTATTGTTTTAACTGTTATATGTAATATATAACGCGCACCGAACAAGATGACGATGACGATGACGATAATTTCTTCATACACGTAAATAATCAATCGGTGGTGGTGTATATTTTGCAAGCACGAAATAAATGCGAAAGACACTTGGCGGGCGGCATTTACAACAACGACGACAACGACGACGACAACGGCACCACGCAGCGGCGCTTTACGGCGCCAGCAACCGAAACCTATAATATATCTTCTACTCTTTTCCTTTTAATCTATCTATCTATCTATTCATCTATTTCTATCTTATTAGTTTTTTTTTTCTCTTTTTTTTGAACAAAATACGTTACGCTCTTATCGCCAACGGAACGACGACGGCGACGACGAACAGCAAATATCTTTTAAACGGTTAATGCAAAATAAAATTAAACGAATGATGAACAACTATCGTGTACATCTTTCGTATGTGTATTTATGAATACCTACGTTTTTCTTATGAGTGAACGCGCGAACGAAAAAGGGTTATCGCGCGCGAACACATTTCCTTCCAATTTGAAAATAAATTTTCACTGTGCACCAATAGAAGAACACTATTCAGGTACTGAGGAGAATTCACGTTACGTGTTCCCCAACACACAAGGCCATCCGACGCATGCGAAACGTCACACCGTTCGTTGAATTTTTTTTTCTTCTTTTTTTTTCCTTAAACACTTCGTAGTTTGTGTTTGTTGCTATCCTCGGTGGATGGCTACTCCACGAGTACCAAATATTTTCTACTAGTTCTTTTTATTATATTTTTGTGTATTACGTAAAGTTCGACAAAGTACTTGAAACGTTATGGAACAGTTCTCTCATAGGAGTGAGAGTTCCCCCTCACATACGTACTGTATCTACTGCGACTCGTAACCCTCTAGCGAGTCAAAAAATAACTAACGAAAACCAGCGCTGTCTATTGGAAAACGTATACCCCCACCCTTGTTCTGGGGTTCTTCCGTACAAACTTTCGGGGCTGTGATTGGTTGGAACTATGACTCTTTCAAAAATCATAAAATGGATATTTTTGAAATGAAAAATAAATGGCTTCTGTAAAATAATTTTTCACACGCTGTTAACAAAATTCAATATTATATTTTTCTTAATTAATATGTCAAATATATATCTGTTTACTTTTAGATTAGTCATAAATTTGTAAACAACCTTTAGGTAAATTGTTTTAGGAAAAATATTTCTATAATATCTATAATTTCTATATAATATTCTATAATATAAATATATTTCATTTTAAAAACTTTTAACGTACGTTTAAAACACATAATAGTCCTAATTTATTTTATTAACTATTTGAAATAATATTTTACTTATCACTGATAATAAAAACAAATTATGTTATTTGACTCGCATTCGAAAAAATATTTACAAATTATTCCCAATACATAATTTATTATAAACAAATGTTCAATTTTTCGAGGATAAAATTTGTCAATAGGTATTCCTAAGAAAATCAAACGTTCCCAAATAGTCGTGATCCTATAATAAACTGACCTTGGTTAAACCGAAAAACTAAAGAAGAATGACTCTCTCCATGTGTTCTTCAACTTTCTCTATCAGGTATAAAACCATCACAAGAGAAAAACCTCCAGCCATTTATAAAAATGGGGAAAAAAATGAAAAGAAATATTATTCATTCGAAAAAAGATTCATCGGGGGGGGGGGGCAAAAAAACTCTATATATCGATATTATTTCAATTCGATTCGAAARAARAWAAARAAAAAAAAAAAAAAAAAAAAAAAAGAAAATTATATTGAAACGAATATAAATAATGATTATTAAAATTAGAAATTTTGATATAAGATACACGCCGGCCGTATAATCGGGGCTGATCGATACGTCCCTGAGAGAAGTAGTCAAACCTCGAAGCAACAAAAGAAATGCAGAAAGAGCAGACACGAACGTACGTACATGATCGCGTGCGCAGACCAATGGGCAAGAAGAGTTGCAGGACAATCAATGCGCATGCGCACAAGACGATGGCGAATACCCTACTTCAGCCCGCGTGAATGCAAGCAACGACGAAGCGGGCACAGCCCTGTTACGGTGCATTTGAGGGTAATGTGGTAGCAAGCAAGCTAGCAAGCAAGCAGGCAAAGCTTTGTGCATGCGTGCGCACGTATAACCCGTTTTAAATAACTCAACCACCAGATGTGTCACACCTACTACTAAGAATCCTACAAAAAGATGTGCCACGTGAATGCGTTTAAATTATTAACTATAAACAATAACAATCAATTTTTGTATTATTAATTATTATTTTTCGATATATACTTTTTGATTCGAGTTTACTACCATCACCACCATACCATTATTTTTACTACTACCACCATCGTTTTCTTTCTACCCCTTAACCCTTGAATATGTGTTTGAATACTAAACTAAATTCCTAGAATTTCACAAATGTTTTTTTCCTCTATTCACAATAGAATAAAAAAAGGAAAGTTTCCTGTTAAAAAGGAATTATATATATATATATAAAAGAATTTTTGGTCTTGTAAAACTTTGGGAACAAAACGATTTATTCTTTTTTTAAAAGCAAATCTATACTTTGCAGTCTATTATCATAGTCCAACAATGAACTGACCTTAGATAAAATGACAAAAATATCTAAAACGTGTCGTCCCCATGTAGTTTCCTCCTATCGGTTCTTTTTTCCTTTTTTCAGGTATAAGGAAACAATGCTTTTGACGGGTTTGAAGAATAGAATATTATTTTTCTTTTCCTTGTGAGAAAATATCTATTTTTATGCTACACGCATATATCCTAGATTTTCTCCAAAGCAACGAACTTTGGAAAACGTAGGTTTTTTACTTCGTAGCAAATTAAAATATATATCTTTTATTATTAATAATTTTTATAACAGAGATTTATTATACATATATTGTAGTGAATAATAATAATTATTTGATATCGTAAAAGTGTCCATCACAACAATCAAAATAAATTTTGAATTTAATTACATTTATACCGATATAAATTGAAACAAAACTTTGTACACATATATTTGAAAATAATAATAATTTCAAATACGTTTTACTTTTTAAATATAAAAAGTATAAATAAAAATAATGCATTTTTAAACGTGTCCCGTGCGAGTATAAAAAAAAAAAAAAACCATACAAATCATGCAGCATTAAAGTTTTCATTTGAAATTTATTATTTAACGAATAATGTCGCGTGTAACAAAGCGTTAAAAAGAAAAAAAATTTCTATTATTGTTTAAATAGATTAAAAAGTTTCTTAATATATTATACAATACTCTAACACCCCCCTCTTCCCCCCCTATACTTATTATATATTTATTTTTTGTCGTGAACAAAAAAATCATAAGGTCTGCGAAGAAAATAAAAAAATAAAAAAAAAACATTTGTTCCTGTGTTCACAAATATTAAAAAAGAAAAAAAATAATAATAAAAAACGTATATTATAATAATTAAAATAAATAAACATTTTATGTGTGTGTGTGTGTGTGTAATAATTTATTCGTATTAAATGATTCCTCGTTAAATGTTAATTAGATAAGAAAGTAATGAACTTATAATATAATTGGATGACTCGATAGTTGGTTGTCGAACGAACTCGTACAATATACAGAAATCTAACTATTATTATTACAAGAAGATAACGAAAAAATATATATATATATATATATATATATGTATGTATATATGTATGTATTAAGAAAGGTTAAACTTTATGAGTCATTATAGAAATAGAGAAATTACGTTAGTAATAACATTAGCCTATAATAATCGTGACACAAATGTATAAAGTATCATCATTTTATATTTACTCGTTCATCTATCATTTTTGTTCTATTCGTTTTTATTTGTAAACAAATATAATAACGACAGAAAACAATGTCTCATATTTAATTGACACAATTTGTTTTATTTCTCTCTTAAATTGCGATAATAAATGTTGTTTTTTTTTTTTTTTTTTTTTTTTTTTTTTTTTCTTTCCTCTTATCTCGAAAACATTTTCAAAAATGATTATTTTCTAACGTACAGAAAATAAATCGAAAAGAGAAAGTAGTAGGAGGGTGGGTGTAATGTTGTAACCTTTGGAAAAAAAAAAAAAAACATAAAAATAGATATTTTATTTACAAGAGGAAAAAAAACAAAAAATAAAGGTGAAATAGAAAAAAAGATATTAGAGAAAAAGAAAAAAAATCGAAACTTATATTAATAAGAATCAAACCAAGAGAATCCTGAACCGAAAATCCTCCCCTTGAATATTTTAAAAAAAGAAAACAAGAATGTTACTAATGCAGGGATGAAGCTAACGACAATCCTTCGAAATATACAAAAAAAAAAAGGAAAAAAAAAAGGAAGACAGACGGGCAGTCAATCACAATAAGAATCGTTCCTTTACAAAACAATGTCTTTTCTAGCAAAAAAATTCTTTTCGTTCACCATTGTAAAAGCTGTCCCCCGTTTACAATTCAATTCAATAGAAATTTGTATAAATTCTGACGATTGATGGAAAAAAAAAAGAAAAGAAAAAGAAGTAGGATTGGACCTTTATAGAAAAAAAAAAAAAGGAAAAAAAATATATTCAATAGATAGGAAAATTCCTTATCGCCATTGTAAACATGGTCCTAACAGCAAGAGACAATTTCTGATGGCCATCCTCTTCCTCTCTGAACCCGCCGCCGACGCCAACCCCCCATAGTTGAACTTTTAACTATGAGAATTCTCAAAACAAATTCTTTAGCTTATATTTGTAAAAAAGAAAAGTAAGAAAAGTAGAGATTGTTGATTTATAAAGAGATAGAATGAGAGAGAAAACAGAAAAATATGTTTGATAGAAATTCTTCAGTTGTAAACCAACCCCCATAACTTTCCCTCTTGACCTTTGTACCGAGAAACTCGGATGACCATCATGAAATTTGGAAACATGAGTAAAGAATCTTATTGCTAATTCAAAAGACTAAAAACTAACGAAAATCTTTTTCTAAAGTATATATATAGGAAAAAAAAAGAAAAATAAAATAAAATAAAATAAATACAAGAGAAAGAGAAGAGAAACTCGTATGAACTACGACTATCATGAAAATTTGAAACACGAGTATAAAATCTTGTTAATCTAAATGATTAAACTAACGAAACATCTTTTTATTCAAGTATATACTGAAGAAACAAAAATAAATATAAATGTAAATATTAAACAAACACATGAAGAAGAAGAAGAAGAAGAAGAAGAAGAAGAATGAATAAAGAATCTTATTGCTAATTCAAAAGATTAAAAACTAACGAAAATCTTTTCCTAAAGTATATATATAGGAAAAAAAATAAAAATGAAATAAAATAAAATGAAATGAAATAAATACAAGAAGAGAGAAACTCGTATGAACTACGACTATCATAAAAATTTGAAACACGAATATAAAATCTTGTTAATCCAAATGATTAAACTAACGAAACATCTTTTTATTTAACTATATACGTGGAAGAAACAAAAATAAAAAAATAAAAATAAATATAAAATAAATACATATGTGAAGAAATTTCGTTAATCAACAATGAAGTATCCAAACAGTATAAGAAGAAGAAGAAAGGGATTTCGAAGTAACCAACACCAGTTTAAAGATGAAGATGAAGAAGACA
>NW_014569751.1:79661-81023 GCF_001313835.1 Polistes canadensis | reverse complement strand
GTGTAGGATTCGTTAGGTGGGTAACCTAGTTTTGACGAGGATGCACCAACCCAAGCAACCCAAGCAACCCAAGCAACCCGGGGTCGCAGTATAACGACGCCGTGGGTAGGTAAAGATCGATACCTACACGCACCCGCCAACCCGTTCTGCTTACAGCCTAGATTCGCTTGCCTAGGATAGGTGTGCTGCATGAAGGGGGACGTGTGACCTACATAGGCTTGGGAGAATGGTGAAAAGGCAAGAGGAAGTGCATCGAATGAGAAAAAGATAGAAAGAGAAAGAATGTTGATTCTCTTGAGTATCCAATAATCAACACAATGAAATACAAACAATCCATCCCCCAAACCACCCCATAACAAATCCTTCAAACAACATGAAAAGGATTTGTTTTCTTCCTTATGAATCATCATCATCATCATCATCATTCTTCGTTAAATCCTTCATATATCTATAATTTCATTTTTCTAATAATTATCCTATAGAAAAATTGTTTCATTTGTTTTTTATTTTTTTTCAATATAAAAATTCAATAATTCCAATAATTATTGGAACGAATCAAAAGTTCCAGCATTTATTTTATTTTACAAATACTGCACAATGAATATATTTTATTGTTGTTGTTGTTGTGCATAAAATTTACTTTATAAATATTAATAAAAATAGAAAGAGAATGAAAAAAAGACACGCGCTATTAGGGGGTTCATCCTCTAATAAAAATAAAAACCCCACGTTTAAAAATACATATATACAAATATATATATATACAAACACACTATATATAATAAAGAAATTGCCGTTGGCTTGATTTTCTTATATATAGTTATATTTGATGCTTTAAGTTTTCTTCTCCTACGTTTAGTAGTATTCCAGTGAGTATGCGCGCGCATGCGTATTGTATATCTATCCATATATACATATATATATATGATGAGTAGGCGAAGAAGAAGAAGATAAAGAAAAAGAATAATAAAAATAATAATAAGAAGAAGAAGTAAAACACATAAAGAAGAAAGAAATGATGAGAGAAAAGATGATAAAAAAAAAAAAAAAAAATACAACTCGTCGTCTAGTCTTCGTTCGGAAGAAGCTGAAGATTTCGGAAATGGTAGAAGAAAGAGGGGTTGGTGGGGAAGAGGAAGATGAAGAAGGAGAGGGGAGGGTAAGGGGGAGGAAAATAAGGTGCGACGATCCTGTTGTCTGCGCCGAGGTTTCCTCCTCTGAGAAGGAACCCCAGACTGACGGGAGAGGTGAAGAGAAAGGAGGGGGGGAACGGAATAGGAAAGGGTAATGCACAGAAGAGGAGGAAAGGGGGATGATGATGATGGTTGTGTAGGTCGTCGCAACAACCCTCTCTTATATATG
>NW_014569751.1:67568-78963 GCF_001313835.1 Polistes canadensis | reverse complement strand
TAATTCTAATAATTAATTGCATTTATGTGTGTAACTGTGTCATATATATAAATATATGAATGGAATGAAATAGTTTTTCTTTCGTTAAACGGTTCTGTTGCACACCGATCGATCGAAAAAAAAAAAATATATATATATAGCTGGTATAAGAAATAGGGTTTCATCGATAGGGTATTTTTCAATTCCAGGTATCTGAGTTAGATTCCGGAAACGATTGGAATTTTTAAGCAAGTAGCAGCAGTCAAACTGTGCATTCAACTGACCCCAAAGATTTTTCAACAATTCCTAATAATATCCGGTTCAAGCAGGACACATTTTTTTTTCATTCAAGCCATACGAAATGCAACTTCGACAATTGGGATTACGAAAAAATCAATTTTGTATAATTATATAGAAAAACCTATACACGATTAAGTTAATCAACAATAATATATTAAACAACAACAACAAATAAAATAAAATAAAATAAAATAAAAAGAATAATGTTAAAAAATACACGAATCATAATTATTATCAAAATATAATACATTCCCAATTCAAATATTCGATGATATATAATAAACGATAAATAAAATAATTTCATCATGATATCAACATGAAAAACAGAAAGAAGAAGAAGAAGTAGAAGTAGGAGTAGAAGTAATGGGGAGGAAAAGGGGATCTGAGGGGGGGAAAGTGAGGAAGAGACGAACCATACAAGTCGCTCTTTCCAGGGGTCTTTGAGCCCTCGAGCCGTTGACCTTGGAAAGGTAGCATGGAAACCTCGTGGTGTCGAGCAGTAGTACTCTCCTCTACGTGGGCGTTTAGTACGAGGTTACCGGAATGAGAGGTTGGGATGGTGGGAGAGGGGGAGGGGGAGGGGTCAGAGGGAAGAAGAAAAGGGAGAGAGGTTTGGGAGGAGAATTTGAAGAGGAGGTTGAGGAAGATAAGAGAAACGAAGATTCAACGCAGCAGACACAACGAAAGAAAGAAATGAACGAACGTGCGAACGTCTGGACGAAGTAGGAAAGGAAAGGAAAGGCGAGGAAAGGAGAGGAGAGGAGGAGGGGTGTATATGAAAGGGAGGAAGAGGAGGGTCGATATATCCCCGACTTTCTCTCCCTCGTCCGGGCAACGAACCCTGCCTGCCACCCCTTGCCAAACAGCCTTTATATTCTTGCAAGCAATACGCGTTATTGCGTGCTAACCCTGAAAACCATCTGAAATTGGGCACCGACAGAACCCCCTAACCACCGTCGCCAACACCGTGGTCAAGAGCCTTACCCAAATTGAGAAGGGCTAATAACTGGGAAAGAGAAAGAAGGGTGAAATAAAGATGGATGAATTGATATATAGATTGATAATATATGGTTTTTGATATAACAATTTGTTAGAATGCAATAATCTTTTTTTTTAATATATATATTCTTTATTTTGTTCTATATTTTATTCGATGAGTTAGTTGTTTGTTTTTTCTTTTTGAAAAAAAATTCTGTTTTTTTTTAATATATTCTCTCTTTTGTTCTTTATTTTATTCGATGAGTTAGTTGTTTGTTTTTTCTTTTGAAAAAAAATTCTGTTTTTTTTTTAATATATTCTCTCTTTTGTTCTTTATTTTATTCGATGAGTTAGTTGTTTGTTTTTTCTTTTTGAAAAAAAATTCTGTTTTTTTTTAATATATTCTCTCTTTTGTTCTTTATTTTATTGTATGAGTTAGTTGTTTGTTTGTTTTTTGAAATAAAATTCATTTCAAGCTTTACCTAGTCGGTAATTTCGTTTCCTTGAAAAAGGTGTATGATTCAGTAAAGGTAACTTCTTTATCGACGGACAAGAAGGAAATTATTATAAATTAGTTAGAGAACTTAATATATGTATGTATTTCGTTAATCTTATACGTGACTACGAATTTAATTTAAGCGTTGTGTTAACAGGACAATGATATCGGAAAAAAAGTATCGTATGGCCTCTCTCTATCTATCTATCTATCTCTCTTTCTCTCTCTTTATTTTCGAGACATATGATAATAAAATACGGTATTGTTTTATATCAGGTAAATCGAGTCCTCGACCGACCAAAACGGTAATCATGAGAAATGTCACGTAGCACGGGTTAGACCTTATTCGCGGTTCTCTGATTGGTCGTCGCGTTTCGTTCTTAATGCTTTTATAAATGAAGAATTTATATGTGTGTGTGTAGACAGTAACGCCTTACCGTTATATTCTGCCTGTTGCATAGTGCAAGAGAAACCGTTTGATTATGTCATCGATAGTTGAAAGTGTTCCCTTCCCACCACAGTTCGGTTATATTTTTTTTTCTCTTCTTATTCTTCCTCTTCTTCTTCTTTTTGCAATGTTTAACCGAACATTTTAATATAAGCGTATCATGTATTATGTCCCCCACCTAATAAAGTGTGTACCAATATGGCGCGGCCATATTTATTTTATTTTATTCCAAAATTAAATTAATATTCGTCAAATCGTATGATAATATTGTTTAAAAAAATAATGTGGGATTATATGATAATATAATAATTGAAATGATATATTGATGATTATTATTATTATAATAATTGTAGATATTTTCTTTTTGGAAATATTTCAGATAAATGTCAAACGTTCGTAACACCAATACTTTGAGTAAAGTACGCGGAGAACCGGTAGAAAATACGCATTCCTGACAAGGCCGCGCGCTCAAGAAAGAGGCCGCTGAACATCCGGAGAGAGAAGCTTAATCGTATTTCATTCTCTTTTTACACGCCAGTTTTAATCCTTTTACATTTCGCTTTGCCAACTATATTCTCTGTGTGTACTCAATAATGTAATCTTTAAATAGTCATTTTGTGTTTTATAAGTATTTATATAATAAATATATATCTTCAATTGAATTATTTTTGCATCAAAATTTTCAATCAAATGAAAATCTTTTTCTATAATAATAATAATAATAATAATATATGATAATCGTAAGAATTTTTTCAATTATACGAAAAAATAAAAGAAATTGAATTTTTCTTAAATATTATCTTCTCTAATGATATTAATAATATTATTGCAAGATATATGACGAACGCAAAATAAACTGCGTCTTTCTCTTTCTACCTGGTCACCTGAATAATGATCCGGATTTTATCGAACTTCCAGTTTGTTACCTGAACCGACTTTCACCTGAAAATCGCGATTGAACATTGCGTACGTTTATCTAGTCCCGTGCAACCCGGTTATAAAACGTTAACATTTTACCTTATATATATAGAGAGAGAAAATTGTGATATTTATTTATTATATTTGGTCGATCATTTTTATTATTTAAATTAAACAATAAAAATAAAAGAAAAACCAACCCAATCTACTTTTAGCAATTTTGAAACCCCTATAAACTGATCGAATAATAAAAACTTTCTTTCGCTTTTTATCGTTCAAAATAATAACAAGTCTACGTTTTAGGATTGATTTAAATAAACAATATGTTAAAATTAATATTTTTCTTATATATTATTATATATATATTAATAAAAATATATGATAAAAACAAGTATATAGAATCGAATTTATAACTTGTGGCGCCATCTCGCAATATCATTCAAAACTAACAATTAGAAAGAATGCAACTAGCGCCATCTCGGTCAATTGCATCCAACTAATTTTTCTACTTATCTCTTATGGCGTTTCAAATAGTTACACGTGAAATTACTATAAATTTTTACGAATAAAACTAAAAATGCATTTTTATATATCGTATTTGCATAATATAACGAATGGAAAGATAGTATAAATCGGTATAAATCATGTTAAACGAAATATCATTTTAATATATAAGAAAAAAAAAAAAAAAAAAAAGCAAAAAAAGAAAAGTAAAAGTCAAGACTTTTTCTTTCTTTCTCTTTTGTAAGATCAGTTCGACGAACATTCGACAGATCTTACGATGGTATAGTAGACAAATAATATAAACAATGTAAAAAACATAAGACCCTATATTTGTGTTATATACTCTCTCAACAAACTTACCTACAATTGTCGACATTTCCGTCGTACAGTGCTGTCGTGGGGACGTTTGTCCAGTTCGAGTAGGCAGTCTCTAAGTCAATGATGACACGTGTCCTTGACGGTTAAGCGCATGTTAACGGCGTGCACACTCCGTTACGAGATTTATAAATATATATGTTTAAAAATACCGTCAACACTAATTATTAACATTCGTGTCACAAAAAAACAAAACAAAAAAACTAGAACGAAAAATATTTCTTTATTACCAAAAATATCCGAATCTAGTAACTTAAGACACGTGGAACGAGAGGTTTCGAACCGAAAATTATCGTTTGAAGATAAAACCTTTCCCACCAAAAAAAAAAAAAAAACAAAAAAGATAGAAAATAGTATTATATAATTTACTTGGCGAATACTTTTTGAACTTGTTTTTCCTTGGAATAATCGCGACGAACTAAAAACACGATAAATTTCTCACGAATACTGTTAACAATATCGTCACTTATCTCAAAATTCTAATAACCACTATCTCTATAGATATTGATATCTGTTCCTGTATAAAATATGATTGCTTAATGCAATCGCGATTTTGCACACGTATGTTTCCTATATATATATATGTATATATATATATATGTATCTGAATGCAAGAATCACCGTTGTTAATTTACTGATTGATTACGTGAAAGGAATGAATGAAAATAATAATTATCTTTTCTATTATCTTTTATATATCTTTCCTTTCTCTCTCTTAGGAATTTTTATCTTCGAATAATGATTTCTCTCTTTCTTTTTTTTTTTCTACCCTTTCTATCTTTTATTTCTTTTAATTACAATTGTTTTTTTTTTTTTTTAATCAGAGAACGGGGAGGGAAAAGAAAAACACGCGTTGGATTATTTACGCCACGCACACGTTTAACAAACACGAGGTGACTTTTAACCATATGCTCGTAACTTGCTAAGTTAGAGTAGTAAGTAATATACTTTTTAATTATTATAATAGATAATCTCTCTTTAAATACACCCTTTTTTTTGTTTTAATACTAAACGATATATTCCGTGACGTTACACTAATTAAATGATATAAATAATATTTAATGAAATTTAAATGTATAATGCTTTCTTTATGAACGAATTCTATGTAACTATCGTTTTTAGTACTTTGAACTGCCGGGGGAACGGATGATGGACACGCGAGAATACAGTCTCGAGAATAAAGTCTTACCAACCAAACAACGATATAACTACTATGAATTGCAAAAAAAAAAAAAGAGAGAGAGAGAAAAAAAGAAAAATAGAAGGTATGCTCCTCAGTGGGCTCGTTTTCGTTCGGTTTGCGCATTAACCATGCACTCTACGTCATGATACTAACCTAATTGACAATATGGTTTGCAAATTGTAATATGTAACTTTTTTTTTCTTCCTCTTTTTATGCCATATGAATTAATTGTTTGAATGTATTCATTCGTAATTTAGGAATTCTATACATTATGTGTTATGTATTTATTATTAATAGAAGAAAATTTGTGAAAATTCAAAATAAAATGTATACACGTATACATTTTTTAATACATGTAATAGTAATTTTAATAATAAAAAAAAACAAAGTATGATTTATATTTGAAAATTGTAATTAAATAGAAGAGATTGTAAACGATCAACGTTTCGTATTAGCCGCCTTTTATAACTTAAGGATCTTCTAACGATCTGATTCGTCGAATTAGATTTCTATATACAGCCACACATAGGGGCCTTTCTTTCTTTTTATAACATAATGTGATAACTACACAAGGTCTTTGGAATTTACCACTTAAACATACTACTATGAATTATACTATTTCTTATACAGTATCGAGAAGATATAGATAGTGAAGAAGATTTCACGAGAAGCATACTTGACAAATATCAAAAAAGAGAAAAATTAAATCACATGAGTTGTTAATATGTATATGTAACTAAAGAAAAAATTGTTATATAACTACGATTTACTAGATAATATCATTCTAATTCAAAGTTCAGATATCTTTGTAAGATAAAAACAAATTCAATCATGTATTTGACCCAAAACTCTGATTTCTTCTTTATTCAATTTTGGCTTTATGCTGCTCAAGTTTAATCTATCTTATAAATATTTAAACTTCTTTTTAAGTAAATTCATACACTACCTTAAGAGATAAGAAAAGAAAGATATTCTTTAAAAGAAATCAAATAATTACAATTGTTTTCTATTGTTCTCTCTATATTCCTTTCTAATAATATTTTTTTATATAATATATGTATACGTATATTCAAATTTATTTAAAACTTTTAAATAATTATTTCAACACATTCAGATATATATATATACATATTAATATATATGTGTATTATACATAAATATGCATCATATAACGATGAGTGTTTCTTTTGTGATGTTCCTTGCTATAACTACAAGCAGGCACATGGCCCGCGTGACCATCCTAACCTCAAATTTTGATTATCATGCGATACATACATATATGTATATCTATATATATATATGTATACACATCTAAAGCATTCTTATACAAGTTGGCATTTCAAGTTGAAAATAGTCAATAAGGAAAAACGAATAAAATTATGAATAATAATAAAAAATGTGAACATGATGAATAATAATAAAAATGACTCACCTGCATTCGAAATATAACGCGGTGTACTCGTGGCAACAACTGTTGTACTATAACCTTGGGACAAGTGATGAACAGCAGGATTATTTACGTTAACGTTTAATACAAGAGGATGTTGCTGGTGTGGGTTATGATGATGCTGTTGTTGCTGCTGCTGTTGTTGCTGCTGCTGTTGATGATGATGATGATGGTAATGGTGGACAAGGTGGTGCTGTTTCCCTTTCGTCGGCATACTCATTAACTTCACAAACCAATTTCCGAACTATCCACTATCGTCAAATGTTGCCGACTTACGTAGCTCGCCTCGGTCCTCATAGGTACGTTATTTTCACACGCGTACGAAACGATGGTAACAATAATACGTTCTCGCTAATATTCATTTATATTAATTTATATTCGGGGTGAGGGAGTGGAGGGGAAGAAGAAGAAGAAGAAAAAAAGAAACAGAAAGAAATGAAAACTTTCTAATATGTAATATACCCCAAGACGATATTTTATTTTTCCCCTTCAATTGGGACGTTCGATCGACGGTGAATTATGAACTTGAATGAGAAGGAACGTACGACACGACACGACGACAAAAACCCCACGTAGGGGAACACAAATGGGGAAGGGTTATACAACCAACGAGCGGACACGCGGATGACAAAAACCCCACACGACGTATAACCTTATATATCTTCTTTATTTTTTTTTTTGTTTTAATTTCTTTCTTCGTTTCTTTCTTTCTTTCTTTTTAGATAATTGCAATGTGACAAATAAATAAAGATTAAAATGAAATTGCTCGATGTGTGATGGACACGATCGGTCGGTCAGAGAGAACACACACACACAAACATGCTTGCTTTTATTCCGCCCACTACTCTCTCTCACACACACTCTCTTCCTTCCACTGTTTTCCCTACGTAACACGAAAGCTCAAAGGATCTTCCCAAGATTCGGGTGCGCGCGCGCGCGTTCACACGTTGTTTGTTAAACTTTAATTGCGTTTATCACTCTGGCTCTCTTTGATTTGGTATTATTAATTGTTTTCTTTTTCTTCTAATATACCGATCTAAAAAGGAAAATCTATTCAACCCTTGTATAACCAACGTTTGATCAACGTACCACCTAAGTTAAATATTGCATACGGTTTCTCTTGTTTTTCTTCTTTTTTTCCCCTATTTTTTTTTTTTTCCCTTTTTTTTTTTTTTTTTTTTTTTTGTAAAAGAACGAGTATTCTGAACGAGAGATATGAACAGAGGAACGTTATGTACCAATTGGAACAGCCAATTCTCTCTATTTAGTGGAAATAATACCAGATGGCGTTATTAATTCTTCTTACTTCTATGTGAATGTTCCGTGGTTGAAATACTGAATTTTCTTTTAAGTGCTAATATTTTAATATAGATATTAATATATAATATATATATATATGTATGTAGATAATAAATTTAATTGTTTACCGTAAGGAAAGTTATTTTTATCAAACTTTGATGCTATATATATAATATTTTTCTAAGTAAAATATTTCTATACGCGTTCAAATGATCGCCATGTTTTTTTTAGGGATTTTACTGTGATACATCATAGGGTATTTTAAATTTTAAAATTGTAATTGGTTGTACACGCATTCCACTAGTTAATACAACAAACCAACTAAATTATTAATTATGAATGGTTTATATATAATTGAATCGATAAAATAATTTCTTTTTAAATAACACTCTCTTATCTATTTAATTTATTAGAATAATTATTGTAAAATGAACACTCACAGGAAGTCGTTCAATATTAATAAACTTGTACTCAGTTTAACCAATCGTAACGATACATAGTTTGTTACTATGTTCTGTGATAGCCAATTAAATTAAATATAAAGGAACTTTGATATTTAAGATAACTTCTTATTGGTTATAGAAAATTGATATAAAGTATTAGGTTAGCCAATAGTTAATGCGTTTTTATGTGTCATTTTTTAAAAGAAATCGCACGAATTTATTGGCCAATCTAATTTATACACACTTTTTTGATATTTTGAATATGACATGAACAAAGAAATCGATCAGAATAGTGTACTAGCGTATTAGTGAAGAACCAAAAAAGTGTGATAATATTTCTTTTCAGAAATAATTATTTTTCAACGCATTGACATTGCATTTATTCAAATTGATAATGCAACAAATTAATTAAACAGTTAATTACCTTAACTTGTAGATATCATCGATAAGTTAATTGATTTTTTTTTTCCAAACTTCGATAACCTATATAGAATTATTTGAAATAATAATAACTAGAGTTGCGCAAAAAATCTGCGCATATTAGTTCTTTCGCGATTGAAAATTAATCGCGAAAGGTATAAAGAAAAAGAGAAAATCAGGAAATATTTTCCATTATATCAACAATAAAATAACTCAAACGTACTCTTTCTCGTTTATTATCATGCAGCAATTTTCTTTTTTCGCAATTCAATAATTATCTTCAACGAATAATATACCTTCCATCAAAGCAGGTAAGATCCTTATATTATCTTACAAATAAAATGATATTAAATAAATAACATACCCTAATATTAGAATGTATCAAAAGTTCGTGAGTTTATTAAAATTTATATTTCAATCGAGTATAATACAAAGTAATCGTATTAATTATGAAAACAAAAAAAAACATTCCACTATCCGAACGCGTAACGCAACAAACAACCGCACGAATTTTTGGTTCACCTAAAAATTATTAATGATTATTTTATTCGATACATATATATATATATTACAAAATAAATATTCATATTATTCTACTTCTTCTATACTTCTATATTACAAATAAATATTCTTATTATTATACATTTGTGATATATATATATATTACAAAATAAATATTCTAATATAAAATAATGATGAGATAGAAGAAATAATATGAAAAAGAAAATAAAAAAAAAATATATATATTACATCCAGGTAAAAAATGGGGGTGGTATAAGTAAGCGCCTTAACGGTGTTTTTCAGATACGGTCCTGGGAACGAATCCGCGCTTGTACCAGTCGATTCGTACGGCGCGCCGTCATTGCACGCCAGTGCATGTGGTCTCATCGCGGTGTGTGGTTCGTCTTTTATTTCTCTTCTTCTTCTTCTTCTTCTCTTTCTCTCTCTCATTTACTCTTTTTCACTTTCTCTCTCTCTCTCTCTCTCTTTCTTTTTCTGTCTTTATCTTTCTTATTCTCTCTCGTTTGACTGTGTCCTATGTAATTTGACAGAACAATTTAGCGAGGATTTAAACAAACATCCAAGGATCTCTTACGTTGGTTACGTTATTATTTACCTTCACATAAACGTTCAAACGAATTAAAAGAAGAAGAATAAGAAGAAGAAATATTTTTCTGGTGTTATTTTACCTGTCTATTATAAACGTGAAAATTTCATCTTTTCCATAAAAAGGGGACATCATTTCAAAAATTTCTAAAGAAACAAATTCATATTTTCCATTCGATTTGAAGAGTGAAGAAAATAGAAAAAAAGAATCGATTTAAATAAAAAAAAAAAAAGTTTATATATAAAAAGAAGAAATGTCTGTCGATCCTGAGCTCAGTAATATTCTTAGCAGGAGGCAACGGATCAACGAGGATCTCGATGAGGGTAAAGAAGTTAAGAAACAATACAGATTTGTTAACGTATATACAGAATTCCATGAGTTATCTCGCAGGGAGATCAAACGATACGAACAAACCTTCAACAGGTGAGCAATGTCTGAGAGGTGATATTAAAATAATAATACGTTTTTTTTTTTTCTTCTTCTTCTTCTCTCTCACTCTTTCTCTTTCTCTTTATATCTTTTCTAGATTTCTCATATTCTTTTTATATATTCCATTCTCTTATATTTTATATTTATATATATATATATATATAAAGATGATGATTAATATTATTAATAATAATAATTATAATATAATAGTATTATTTATTGTATTTATTCGCTTGATCATTCATGATACAACACATTTCGTGTGAAAACATTTCGTTACGTGCAGTAGCTGCTACTGCACGTATTGCGCATTTGTATGCGTTTCTATATATATATATGTGTGTGTGTATTCTTCCCACACATGAATATTACAATAACAAAGATGCTGCGTTAACTACACCTGAGATCGCTAGAATTACAATCGTTAAATTTTATTCGCATATAAATATGAAACTTATTTAATCTAGACATTGACCTATTAACCGACACAATTACTGCTAATTATTTTCTTTTTATTTCTATCTATTCACCTTTGTGCATTCACACAGTAAGTTTAAGCGGAGGGGAGGGGTAGGGGGGGGGCGGAATAGGAAGATGAGGAAGGTCGTACACGTAAGATTCGATTATGAATAATCGAAACTCGAAGTTTGATTCATCCATCCATTTTTCGTTGTTGATTTTTTTTTAATCGAAATTAAATACGGCTATGATTTTGTTTATTCTTTTTTTTTTTTTCTTTTTTTTTTTTTTTGTTAGTCATCATTTCTCTATAAACGTCATTAATTTTATCTTTTTATATGATGCATACATACTTTGAACCGAATACATTGGAGTTTCAGAACTTTATATAATCTCTACGAAGTAGATAGTAACAGTTTTTATCGTGCAAATGTTGTCTCACCGAGATACACTTACTACTTCTTCTTCTTCTTCTTTTTAAAAATAAAAAAAAAAGAAGAAGAGAACCTCTACGGTATTTTTAAATTTTGAATTTATCTCGTTGAACCAAAAAAAGAAAAAAAAAAAATAAAAGAAATGAAAAATTATGACAAAATTAAATACGTGTTC
>NW_014569751.1:65823-67335 GCF_001313835.1 Polistes canadensis | reverse complement strand
AATTATGACAAAATTAAATACGTGTTCTATTGAATAGTATTTTTAAATTTTGAATTTATCTCGTTGAACCAAAAAAAGAAAAAAAAAAAATAAAAGAAATGAAAAATTATGACAAAATTAAATACGTGTTCTATTGAATAGTATTATTTAAATTTTGAATTTATCTCGTTGAACCAAGAAAAAAAAAAAAATAAAAGAAACAAACAAGAAGAAATTAAATAAGTGTTTTATTGAATATTATTTTAAATTAATATTTTTTCTATACTATAGTAATCTTCTGTTTCTTTTTTCGAATTATCATACACACACTTTCGTTGTATTCAAAAGTTTTGAAAAAAATTAAAAACTGTTCTATGTAAAATGTTCTCGTTGGAAATACGACAAAAATTTGGTTTCATTCTATAATACGTTCTTCATGAATCAAGAATAACTTCTCCTTTTCACAAAACACTCTTTACGGAATTCTATTCTTTTTTTCTAAGAAAGGGAAGACGCACTTTTCAGAAACCGGTATGCTACGAGGAGAAGAGGTCCCTGTTCCTTTTTCTACGTGTGCAGCATATTATACACACTGACATACTCTCTCACAATGTTACAGTGAGTCACGTAAGGTGATCATTTCAAAACTGTTGTTCGGTTTACTGTCTCGCGAATATGTTTACCAAGTGTCTCAAGTAATATCGAGTATAGTCAACTCAGCTGACAATATTTTTTTTTTTAAAAACCATCAATAATATTATACATACATACATATACATATATATATATATCTTTGTATATACTTTTATGAGAATATATTTCGTATTTATGTTAGCGGTTTAGCCATTCGTTGACACGCGATAGCGAACATGAATTGTATCCGCAGATGTTTCGTATGTTGGTGGTTATCTATCGTACGTTTCCTGTTTCGATGAGTCGCACGGTGGCAATGTTTCCTTTTATTTCGATCGAATTTACAACCTTTCTTTGTATTCCCATCATCACTTTTCGATTACAACAACGAACGCTTTGTTTTACAATAACAAATCTTACAATTAGTTGAAAATAATTTAAAAGAAATATCATTCGAATTATTTCATATTTTCCCGCCAATGATAAAATTATTCAAATAATTACGCGGCAAAATTTGAATATGTATAATCGATATTATTTTAATTCTATAAGAAAAATTATATCCCAAAGATAATAATTATAGTTTGATAGTTTCGAAAGTTAAAGTGTGTGTGTGATATTAAATTACAGTATCTAGTTTTAACCCTTTGAATGCTATAGACGCATATATGCGTTTGGTATAAAGTTGATACGCGTGTGGTTAATCAATATTAATGTAAAATAATGTAATATTTTTCTTGTATATTGTCAAATGAAAATAATATTGTGATAAAAGTACAAATTGTAATTATTAAAATATCATTTATTAATTTCATTAGTTATTTATCTCGTCTAAAATTATAATTCTTAATAAGGTTACACAGGGAACTTGGACATTTATATATATATATATATATGTTA
>NW_014569751.1:61459-62543 GCF_001313835.1 Polistes canadensis | reverse complement strand
TGTACTTTAATTTAAAATAAGAATCATTAAAATCTATTAACTTTTAGTATTAAAAATATTGACCAAAACTTTTCAAAAAAATAGCAAAGCTGTACAATTTACAGTATACCAATCTCTGATAATTCTGTGAGTTCACATCGAACTACATACGCGTAGAATACCATATCGAGTTATAAATTGATTTGCAAAGGTTCAAAAAATGTTAGAGAATGCAATTTCCGGCTATGACGGTAACAATGTAGAATACATTATACCGTATATATTTATATTGTTTCTCACAAGACACGATAAAACGTTATAACCGTGTTATAGGTGAATTGACTCGCACATACTTTCTAAAAAAATAGATTCCATAATAAAAAAGAAAAGAAAGAAAACAAATCATAGTATGTACCAATAATTAGTTCCTTATATACAAAACTATCTGGTGATTGTGCTAGTAGTGGTAGTTGTGGTGGTGGTGGTGGTGGTTTAATTGAACATTTTATTACAAGCGTTACACTTTCTCTAGGATTAATAACTCAGATCTAGTACTATACAATTTTTTTTTTTTAACCAGGATTATACGAGTAAGTAAAAGTAATACATACATATATATATATATATATATATATATATATGGTATCAAGTTAATTCAAAACCACGACAATAACCTGCTGCTGTATTGTGGTATGAATAAATGTTCAATAGGGTCGATGAATGGCCAACGTACTGGCAAACTCATATTACCATAAGCTTCGAGTGTTTCGTGCTCAGGTACCTCTGACGAATCAGCGAAATTCAAGTAGACACCTTTATAGTAAAAGGCTATAGACTTCCATGACTAAATTATGGTCGTAAGATAGTCGTGACATGTTACCAGTTAAACAACAGTTGTTTCTTATTTATAATACACAAATGTGATTATTCTAGTTATTAATTCTATACACGTATTCTAGCCTCGTTGACTATTTTTGTATTGGATAGTAGTTTTTTTTTTGTTCGTACGAGATCCCGTTATATTATTAATATTTTTTTTTTTTCTTATATTCCGTTATTATTCGATTTATATAGAAATTAATTTTGTATATATATATATATAATG
>NW_014569751.1:58336-59472 GCF_001313835.1 Polistes canadensis | reverse complement strand
ATCTTTTATATATATATGTATATATATAGGGTGTACTAAAATAAATGAGAAATATTTTCAATACATTTAAACGATAAATTAAGTTCATACAAATATGGGTTTCATAATTATATTGAATTTTATTTTCTAATCTATAGAATAGATTTGATTCTAACAAATATTATCTGCTTACTTTCATATAAGAGATATTTGAAATGACCTTTTACCATATGAATACTATTCTGCAAACATCTAACCAATGATTGTCTTATTTTCTTTATATAATATGTTCTATAACTTTATTCTAATAATTTTATTAAAAAATTTTAATATACAATTCTCGTTATTTTAATGTTATTTCATTGATTTATAAGTTCAATAACGTCTAACAAATCTCCATTTTGATTTTTCTACTAATATAACGTAAGGGCTTTTCGAAACGAATGACTAATATGTTTATATGAACTTTGTTTTATCGTTTAGATCCGTGGTTCTCAACGTTAAGATACAGTAGACAAAATTACATTTTTAAATAGAATAATTCGAATATAAACAAATGAATTTTATTAATAATAAATTATTTTGTACTCTCTTAAAATTTTTCGTAATACGAATTAATTCAATTACGTTTGTTTTCTTTTTCTTTCTATACGATTAGATCGAGTTAATTCAACGTGTGAACGAGAAATTTAATTTTTAAATAAGAATTATTATACAGGGTGGGGGGGGGTTTAAAAGACACATTAGAATTTTATAGATATAGTATGATAAAAGAAAATAAAGGGGGTTGGGAATCACTGGTTTAGATATATTCTAAAGTACCCCGCCAAGGACCCTGTCCCCTACCCCTCGTTTAAAATATTTTCGATTTATTCTGATTATGAGATAGATCTGTGTGGTATAATATGAAAATTTTCTTTATTAGTTACTTACTTATTTAACATATTTATGAACTGTTGTATCAATTTGCAGATTTGACGACGGACACGATGGTTATCTCGATTTAAATGAATTGAAACGCATGATGGAAGTTTTAGGAGCACCTCAAACTCATCTCGGTTTAAAGGCAATGATACACGAGGTTGACGAAGATGGTGATGGACGTATATCCTTTCGCGAGGTAAAAGATATATATTTATATTTAAATATAATAATTA
>NW_014569751.1:50291-57774 GCF_001313835.1 Polistes canadensis | reverse complement strand
ATCTTATAATATTAGAAATATATTCTATAGTATTGTAAATATATTTTCTCGTTAGATTTCATTGAAACAATATTTGTTAATTAATAAGAAAATTATTACAGTTTCTCCTGATTTATCGTAAAGCACACGCTGGTGAATTAGAACAGGATTCTGGGTTAGGACAATTGGCTCGTTTGACCGAGGTTGACGTAGATGAGGTCGGTGTATCTGGTGCCAAGAACTTTTTCGAAGCTAAGGTATGAATATTAATCTATTGTTATTTGTAACAATATAACAAAAAAAAAGGGGTGGAAAAAAAAGAGAAAGAAAAACAAAAAGTAATTGTATAAAAMAGAATAAAGAAACAACTACATCAACTAGAACAAATCTTTTACGATTGTGTGTGTGTTTTTCACATATAATAATAATAATAATAATTATTATTATTAATATTCTTTTTATTTTAATTTATATTTGCAGATCGAACAGCTACGTAAATCGAGTAAATTCGAAGATGAAATTCGTATGGAACAAGAAGAAAGAAAACGTGAGGAAGCTGAAAGGGCAGAAAGACGCGCACAATTTAGGGAAAAAGCTGCGATATTTGGTAATAATTAAAAAAAAGAAAGACAAAGAAAAAAAAAGAGAGAGAGAGAAATAAAATAATATGAAATAGTACGAAAAGTTATAATATTTTAAAGAATTGTTTTAGATTTCATCATTTAAACGAGAGGATTTCATTTGAATTTAGATTTAATTTGGTTTCAAAAGCACAATAGGGGATAATAGTTTTATAATAATGGATCATTGAAAAAAAGAATTCCAAACAAGATATTGCATCACCCTTATGCAATAATAAATAATTTTTAGATTAATCCTTCTAATAACGCACCATTGTTTTAATCCTTTTTAATCGTAAACGTTATTTTTATATAAAGATTTATGAATCTCTCAATAGATTTGATTTTTATTGATTTTAATTAAACTCGAAAAGAACTAATGTAAAAAGACATTTTAGTTTTTAATATTTCTGACGATTATAAATGCATATTAACATATATAACGTATATATTGACTAAAAGAAAAATTTATAACATCTCGAATAAAAAGGATTAATATAATTTATATTAGAGTATCAAGAGATATATCACAAAGATATTTTATATAATAAATATCCTCTCGCGTTTTATTTCATAAAATATTATAAGTTATATATGTATTCTCTTCTTAATTTTCGTATTCATATATTAACGTTTATTATATATATATATATTTCTTAAGTTATCCTTAATAATTGCACAACTGCGCATTGAAAAAGAAATAGAAATAGAAATAGAAATAATAATAATATTAATAATAATAATATCTCTTTGTTTTTATTAATTACGTTCATTTCAAATTGAATACTTTGATTTGTCATTAATATATTATATAATAACAATTATTAAATCGTTTATATTACATCGAATTTGTGACAAACTCGTGTTCACATTATTATGTCATATATTATTGTTAATATTAACATTTGAACAAAAATAATTAATGTGTAGTAGTCACTTGAGACGAGACATTACAAATGTATGTGTTAAACGGTGGGAGAAAATTACAACTATTTTTTTGTTCTAGTCATGCATTTATCTTGAGAAAAAGAAAAACACAACAAAATATATATATATATATATATATATATTTTTAATAACAATTCGATCTATAGAATTTCTTATGCTATATAGCTATGTAAACCCCATATAGAAATAGCATTAAGTAAAAAGAGTTTGTATATTTTTTTTTCTAAGAGTTTCTCTCTCTCCTTGATGGGAGTAAAATGCGTCTTTTGTGTCATAGATATTTTTTAAAATATATTATAATTCAAAATGATTTTATTATTATGTACTTAAACATAATTGTAAAAAATAATTAATTAAGCATTCTACGTGTGTTAATCTCTGGTTTTTATAATTACATCGAATTTTTTTGTTATTTATTTATTTATTTATTTTTTTGTTATAGTCCTCATTTTGCAAATACAGATGACACCCTTTTTTACTTCCAGATTTTCCTAATATTTTTATTATAGTTATTTTTATCTACTATTTTTATATACGATCTGTTGGTAAGTTATCGACAAAGTTATATGTCGGTAAATTATCGGCAAAGTTATGTGTCGGTAAATTATCGACAAAGTTATGTGTCGGTAAATTATCGACAAAGTTATGTGTCGGTAAATTATCGACGAGGTAATATGTCGGTAAATTATCGGCAGGAAAATTTGTTACTTTTGTTAATTGTTCTATTTTTTAATAAGAGAAATTATAATATAATTATATTATTATTCCTAATATTTTAATATAATTCTGAAATATTATATTATAATTTGATGTACTTTTGTATTTTTAGATAGAAGCTCGGAAGTCCCCTTTTTTATCTATCTAGTTTTATTTTTGTTACTACCGGGACCACCAGTGGGTGATAGTATGGATTTAACGCAATGATGGTACTATACTATCAAAAAACTGTACAATACGTATTTCTGTATTCTTTTGTATAATGTTGAGCTATTTATGATAGGTCTAATAGTTATAAATTTGTTTAAACTTTATTGTTAAGTGATTATGTTTATTATTTTTCTTGATTGTGTAATGGTGATGAAATTGTACAGTGTACATTCTTATCATTATGAGTTTCTTGTTTAATTTAGTTAAAACTGCATTTGTTAGGATGATGGAACTTATATGGTTTGGTAAAAAGAAAATTAGCAATTCGTTAAGTATATATATCAAAACAAATACTGGGAATACTCTATCCGTGGATTTAGATCCTAAATGGGATATTAAAAATGTTAAAGAAATATTGGCACCCCAAATGGGTATGGCACCAGAGGATATTAAAATTATTTTTGCTGGTAAAGAACTACATAATTCAACTGTAATAGAGGTATATGAAGATTGATATATTATAACATAAAAGATATTTAATATATATATATCTTTTTTGTCTTATTTTCAATATATTTATATATATTTGTTAATAGGAATGCGACTTAGGTCAACAAAGTATTCTTCACGCTGTTCAAAATCGTCATCATCAGAAACTTAATAAGAGTATAAATTCTGTAAATACTATAGAAGAGGTAACAACAGAAGGATCTGATTTTGATTCGACTCTCAACAGCAGTGGAAGTAAACCGATGAATGAAACCCTTACAGATTTGCCATTAGATGAAACAAATCAGACAAATTCTTCCACGGATGGTAACTATTACTATGTATTTTACATTTATTATAATCATTTATATATTAACTAATTGTATTATATTATTTTCATGATAATTTATAATAGAACAACGAGAAACTCGAGCACACTTCTATGTATATTGTTCAAAACCGTGCAAAGCTGTAACTACAGGAAAATTAAGAGTCAAATGTGCATCGTGTGGCAGTGGTGCAGTTACAGTTGACAGAGATCCGCAATGTTGGCCAGATGTTTTATATCCTAAAAGAATAACGGTTCATTGTGAGAATGAGTTATGCGAGCCATCGGTATCTTCTAATGCGGAAACAGAATTACAAGTTTTATATGCTCAATTTTTTTTCAAATGTGCAAATCATATTAGTTTAGGTGAAGACGACCAGGCAGTACCGCTTTATTATATCAAGCCAAATTCCATGAGCATACCTTGTCTTGCATGTACAGATATAAGGTACATACATTAAGAACATTATATAATAATTAAATAGAATGTATGTGTGTGTGAATAATTAATTTTGAATTAGCAATATACCAATAGGGATACCGTATTGGTTTTTCCTTGCGAAGGAGCCCACGTAACTTGCCTTGATTGCTTTAAAGAATATTGTTCTGTACGTTTACGCGAACGTCAGTTTCAATTTGACACGACCAAAGGTTACTATACTCTTCCCTGTCCTGCAGGATGTCCCAATTCTTTTATTACAGAAGTCCATCATTTTCATCTTCTTAATTCACAACAGGTAGACATTATTTTAATTAAAAAATTAGATGACATATAAGTTAAGAATATAGTCATTGAAATACATATTAATATTTAGTATGAACAATATCAACGATTTGGTACAGAGGAATATGTTTTACGGGAGGGTGGATTTCTTTGTCCAAGACCAGACTGTGGTATGGGTATAATACCACCACTTATAGAAGATGGTGTTAATGAAGAAGAATGCCGTAAAATTCAATGTTTCGCAGGTTGCGGTGTAAGCCGATATATGAATTATATTTTTAAACGGAATAGCCTATATAATAGTCATTTATAGTAGGAACAATTATTACATGAAATATATATATTTATATATATATATTATTTATACTGTAATTTACAGTACGTATTCTGTAGAAGATGTTTACAAGGATTTCATATGGGAGAATGCGAATTACAATCATCCGAAGCATCTAATAATAAATCTATATTTAATGGCTACACCATTGATCCCCAAAAGGCTAAAGATGTATTTACATAATTATTATTTAAAAAGATATGGTTTTGCGTAATATTCCAAGAATCTTATGCATATCTTTTATTTTAGGCTAAATGGGATGAAGCTAGTAAAAAGACTATACAAATATTAACTAAACCTTGTCCAAAATGTAGGACACCTACTGAAAGAGATGGTATTTATTATAATTTAAGAATAATTTTTAATCAAATTAAAATATATCGATTTTATTTATTCCCGACGAGAATCCCTCGATAATTATTATTTTGTTTTTTAGGTGGATGTATGCATATGGTGTGTACACGAGCCGGATGTGGTTTTCAATGGTGTTGGGTATGTCAAACTGAATGGACGAGAGATTGTATGGGTAGTCATTGGTTCGGATAAAGAAATACATTGATTGACATGTATAATATTGTGTATAAAAAAAAACAAACGAAGTAACTTTATACTTAAATTATTTTGAATAAAAAAAGATAATTCATAAGACAATTTGACGTGTTAAACTTTATACGAAACACCCTGTATATGTAATAACTTTATAAGAATAAATTTCATTTAATATTCCATCCTTTCGAGTCATAGCGCGACCATTACTCACTCGTTTTGCAAACGTAAATCAGTGAAAGTAGGAAAACTCTTCGCGCTTTTTAAAAATATTTATATAATATCTTCAAAACTAAATTATATAGGATTTGCAATAAAAATTGAGAAATAAGTATAGCATATCGTTTCTAAGCAAAAAGGTATTAATACCTCGACCCCCACCAATCGTTTGGTGTAACTTTTTCAGAAACGTATTAATACCTTTACCAACGATAATGTGTTAAAACGTTATTCGATTGTACATTAATACAAAAGTAAATCATATAGCTGTTGTTTGAGGAGCTGGTGGTGGTGTTAAAGGTGTCCAAGCGTTAGCCTGTTGATCGGTATTGGCCAATTGGCTGTTTTGCCGATGATGATTGTGACGATCTATCACCACAGCCAAGCATCTACATTCGTCATCGGATTGTACAGTATTTAAAGTTTCTACAGTTTGATTTGTACAAACGCCGGGTACGTGATGATGTTCCTTAGAAGGATCATCATATTCTCCGGCATTTGGTGATGTTGTTTCATTTTGTGTAAGAGGTTGTTGTTGAAGATGCAACATTTGCATATTGTGTTGATGCTGTTGCTTGTGTAGATGTTGATCGGGTGTAGTAGATTGTACTGGAGATACAGGTGCATGATGATATTCATGAACCGAATATTCAGTTGAATTGGCTGATGATATCGTCTCGTTATCGGTTTGATGTAAAACGTGATGTAATCCGCCGTGTGATACGGTAGTATAAGGTGGCATCTGATGGTGCAGATGCAAATTCAAATTTAAATAAGATTGTTGTTGTTGTTGGTGCTGTTGCTGGTGTTGTTGTTGTTGTTGTTGTTGTTGTTGTTGATGATGATGTTGCTGTTGTTGATCTGACAAAGCCATGGAGTGTATCCAAGCCGACGAATCGGAATTATGTGGATGTTCCTGTGACATCGAGTTACACGGTAAACTAGCTGGAACGTAAAGTGTACATCCTGTAACACTGGTAGGTGTCATTGTTCCAACTACAGTTCTAGCTAAGGTAGTATGCGAAGAAGAAGTTGGCGAGGGTGAGGGTGAAGTTGCCCATTCTTGCGAGGGTGGTGGTGGTGGTGGTATGCATGCCGGATTTAAACTTTGTAAAGATTCTGGACTACGTGGTGACCAATTGGATGGTGTCACGTAGGTAGTTGAATGTAAAAGTGGTACAGTTCCATATGGATCTAAATGTTCCTCTGTAATACAAATAACAAAAATATCAATTAATTGTCATCTTTGTATTATATTTAAAATAGAAATAAATTAATGAAACTTTTTATCTACCATCTTGAGTATATTTGTGTCTCAAGGAATACGGTGTCATCCTACGTCCACCAGTAGAAACAGCATAAGAATGAGTTAAATGATTGTTAACGACGTTTTGCGTTTGATTTTGTGGTGCCATTATGCCGGATGTTGTACTATATTCGCATCCCATAGTTGGTTGTGGTATGAACCAAGCACTAGAGTCTACAATTTGTTCATATAACAATATGTTATTTAATCCTCTCTCTATTTCCTATTATTATTATTATTATTATTTATATTAAACTCTTACATTGAGGATACGTTTGAGTATCCGTTGGTCTTTCCTTAGCATCCAAGAATGCTTTAGCAAATGGATTATACTTGATCTTCAAACTGGTAACTTCCTCGTTTTGATATGCTGTTACTGCTATAAATTGTGTCTCAGGAAAACGATAGGTGAGAACCTATATGCAATAAGATAATTTTTTCGATAATTAAATATACTTTTTATTTTTACCTTGTGTGTTATATTATATATTTTTATTTATTTTTTCTTTTTCAATACGTCATTCCAACTCGGATGTGACTTTTAATGTTAATCAGAAAATCTTATTTACACGTTATTACGTTATATCTTTTTTCTTGATTTTATTTTCTTCTTTTTGACGTTGAAATAAAATTTACGTAGAAATGCATAAATATATATATATATATATATTCATATTGACAAAACATATTTCGAGTAATTCTAATGTAACGAAAACCGTAATGCAAACTTTTTCTTGTTAAATAAAACGTATACAATATAATTACTTACAGTTCTCTGTTCCTCGGCACCAACTCGAACCAGATGCACTCGTGGTTCATATTTGTGTAGAGAATTTAACATAATCTGTCCGTTACCGTTAGCCTTGTTGGTCAGTTTCACCTTGGCAAAAGATATAGCTTCTTTCATCCAGTGTGCACCAAAATTTGGACTCTCTGGATGAACGTAAATCGGATTTGGAGGTGCAATTTCTGCTTTTCCACCGGGAACCCATTCACCGTTTACGTATTTCCATCTATTATTATTTATAATACATTTTTCTTTGTTTTTTACAATTAATATATATATATATATATATATTAATAATAATAATATAATATACATAATAAATATAATAATATACAT
>NW_014569751.1:47802-49995 GCF_001313835.1 Polistes canadensis | reverse complement strand
ATGATATTACGTAATACCAATGTAAAAAATATTCATGAAACCATATAAATAATATAATACGTAAATGAAACAATATAAATAATATTATAAATAATACACTAATATTAAGAATATTCTTACCTATGAGGATCTACCTGTACAAATTCAAGTAAAAGAGTGTACATGGCCGCCGGTTCCAAACCCTGTGCCAATACTTTAACCACTGGAAACATTCGTCTAAAAAAACAACAACAAAAAAATAAATAAAAAAAGATTCATATCATTTACAATTAAATTGAAGTTCGCGTCAATATTGTTTTACAGTTAAAGAAAATATTATTCTTGTGTGTGGTAATTGCAAGAAACAAATATATGCTAGGTATTATTATTATTATTATTATTAGACTCAATTAGTTCAATTTGCAACTTTGTTGTTCTATTTCTTCTCATATAGTTCGTCATTGTCTTTTTTTTTTTCCTTATCTACGCGTCCTTACATTTAATTAAGATAATAATAATAATAATAATAATAATTATTATTATTATTTACAACGAATTCTTTTCGTTTTAATAATATTTCGCAATAGAGAATAAAGAAGAATAAGAAATAAAGTAAAGAAAAGAAAAGAAAGGAAAAGAAAAGAAAAAAATAATATTGCAGAGAAATTCTTGGATCTTACATTTTTTTTTTTTTTTTTTTTTATATTGTGCATTATTATTTTTTTTTTCTTTGTTAGTATAGAGTATAGATTCTATATCGTTGTTCGACAAGTTTTTTTTAAAAGACAGTCCCGTCGGCAAAACTTCACAAGTTGCAGGTGTCCCCCTTGCTTTTTCTAAAACCCGACAACAACGTGTCTAGAAAATCTTTTACGAAGAGAAAAAGAAGAAGAACAAGAAGAGAATCGTGTGTATCGTAAAATTTTATTACCGACACAATATTATACTTCTTTATTCTCCAACCAAATAATTGTATTTCTTTCATTGGATTTATTTTCATTTTTTACTCTTTCTTATTCTTAGTTTTTTTTTTTTTTCTTTTTTACGAACGGCGTGTATTATTATTAGTCGCGTGTGCCTATTTACTCGATTTTGATTATCGAAATACAATTATAATTCAATAAGAATCAATGATAAATCGAAACATAATCAATCATAATGTTTTTTTTTTTCAAATATATTAGGAATAATTGTATCAGCCACATTTTTCTAGTTTCTACGATTATTCTTTCATACGCGGTACTTTTTTATTTATCGATTTGAAATATTTATTATTTTAATTAATCGCATTTTTAGGTTTTATTTTATTTAATATATGATTCTATAGTCATTACATATATAATATTTATATTATTAATTATTAAATATATATATATATTTTTTGTTGACACGATTAAATGTTTTAACTAACATACTAACTTGTAAATTATTGTTAATTTGAAAAAATTCATGTTCTAAAATGATATACACATTAAACTTGTATATAAACTTGTATATTCTCATTTGTACGTATACTACTATTGTACAAAATGATACAAATATTTTGTAAATTATTCTCATATCAATTATTTCTATAATAAATATATAAATTTCATTTGATATCGATAAATCAAAAATAAAATTAGTGATCAGACTATAAGTTTACGATTTAAAAATATAAAAATATAATAAAATGTGTTCATCATCATCATTGATCATTGATCATTGATCATAATAGATCATCATCATCATTATTCTTACCTTCCATTTTTGGTGACGATCATTTCATTAGTAATACATTGAAATCTAGTCCATAATTCTCTGTCCTCTAACGAAAGTGACAATGGTAAATTAGTATTTGACGGGATCGAATTAACGCAAATATTTTGCCTTGACAATGTATCCCGATCATCGTTGTTAGATTTTTTATTATTATCCTTAGTAGTCGTTCGTAATTGTTCAACATCATTTTCTTGTTTTAATTCGTGTTCATTATCGTTATCTTGTTGTTCCTGTATTCTACTATGTCGTTCCTTTTCACGACAATTCGAACGAACGGAAGTAACACCAACAAGATTATTATTACCAGGTTGCATCTTACTTTCCTTTTTTTTCTATTTTTTTTTTTTTGCTTTTCACCCTCTCTCTCTTTTCAATTTTCTTTTCGATCAAATTCACGATTAAATCCTTCTCTTAAAGTTGACGAATGGTTTGTGGATCAGAATAAAAAAAAAA
>NW_014569751.1:43917-47192 GCF_001313835.1 Polistes canadensis | reverse complement strand
AAAAAAAAAGAAAAATAGAAAACAAGTAAATTAAATAAACTGATAATATACCGAACGAAAAATCTTCTTCTAGAATAAGACAGCAATAGTTTGTTAGATTGTAATGGATAAAAAAGAAAAGAAAAAATAAATAAAGAAAGAAAAAAAAAACAAAGGTAGAGGGAGTGGAGAACGTTGAACGCGGATGTCGTAGTCAATTGTCGGGCACCTAGCAACACCAGATTTCTTCTCAACTAGCTTTTGAGAAGTAACCACCGCACCAACCCTCCTCGTGGAGGTAAAATGAGAAACTCGTAACACTTGGTCGCGATATTTCACACTATCCGGCGAAGACGAACCGAAGACTGACGGGCAACACCTCTCAGTTTCTCATGAAACGACCTTTCCTTCTCTATCTTCACTTGATAGAGAACAGACAGAAGGTGGGGTGGTCTGTCGGGTTCCTAAAAGAAGAAACGTTACGTATACCATACATATCCATCCATCCGTCCTCCTATTTTCTTGCTTGACCAACTCCGTTAAGGTGTTCCTTTAGGGTGCTAATTAAAAGACAGGAATTACAAAGAGTCTAACCCTACCCTCTACCCCTTCCTACCCCTCCCCCAACACCAACACACCAGCCACCACCATCACCCATCACCAATACACCAGCCACCACCATCACCCATCACCACCAACACTTTTATTTTCCTTATTTCATCAGGATAATGTTATGCCAAGCAAAAACATGGCAGCCGCTGCCACGCGTTCCTTCTGCATTGGCTATTATCATTTAGAAAGCATTCGGTGAAACTCGAAAGATACGATATTACTGGTTACCACCACCACCTAGACCGTTCAAGGACGTTACTCGTTACCGCCTCTAATCCCATCCGTAAGCCAATTGTCGTTCGAACACGCTACCATTTGTCCGCCATCATGGATTATTGGCTTATTCATCGTATTTAAGTTAACGGGGGAGTTACCACAAGTCCGTCCTGTTATTATTATTATTATTATCATCATCATCATCATCAGCAGTAGTTTTGACCGATCTCCTTCTCACAAGTTTATTCACGAAAGAGAAGACAAGAGAAGAACGTTTGTTATACTTTAATACGGCACCATACGACGTGTTGTAATACGACGAAACCCCCATTTTGTTTTTGGTTTTTTTATTGTTTCGTGTTTTAACTTAAATCGTTTTATAATATTCGGATTTCGCGTAATTTGTATATTCGCATTTTATTCGATTTTTAAAGAGATTTATTGTATTTTGTAATTATTATTATTATCTTTTTGTTTATGGTTTATATAACTTTTCGCATGTGAACACTTATCCTTTTCCTTTTTTTTTTTGTTTATAGAGTATGTTGAGTTTTTATTTTTGTTTCTTTTTTTTTTTGTTATAACAATTCAATTATTTTTGTACGTAATCGTAAAATATATATTTCTTGTTTTTTTTTTTTTTTTAAAAACGAATGAGATATGTTAAGTGCAACGTTTTCATATGTATTTGTTCGTTGTTGTTCATATAAAAGTGTTAAAACATTATTTTATACGTTCATTGGTTTCGCGTTAGTGATCATTCGATCATTGTGGGTTCTTCCATTCTTTCGAAAGATACATATTAACCATTGTTAGCTTGTCCTGAGTTTTTGATTGCGAGAAGTCAACAAGGTAAGCTACCACCAAAGAGATGGAATTTTTCGGAGTCTTACTTTTTCATCTTAAATTAGTAAAATCAACAGAAATTGTACGACTCGTATAAGAAATCACTCTTTTCTTTCCTTTCTTTCTTTTTTTTTTTGACTGGCCAGGTACATTTGACCAGGACCGTTTTTTGTTTGTTGTATTGGTGTATATATATATATATATATATGTAAAGGTATTCGTGATTTATTTGCATTTGATGTGTGTGAAACTCTCGTACAAATTTAAGTCGTTGGTATAAATCTATAACAAAATTTTCTAAATTTTTGATCGGTTTGAGAATTTTTAATATTCGAATGAATTTAATTAAGATTTTGATTATAAATTTATATTCAATTAATTAGATATTTTCTATACACATACTTCCAAACAAATTGATTTTATTTGCATTGCAAGAAACCTTGACTAAACCATAATTGATACACACATTTTATTTCGTTCAGAATATTTTTCTTTGTCATCTGTCAAAAGTTTGTCTGATGTGTACGAATTAAAACAAAAAAGAAACTATTGCAATAGTATTAACATATTTATAAAAATGATATATCTTCAATTAATTTATTTTCACTTAAACATTTCAATTATAATCGTTCAAAATCATCTGGCAAATATTTCACACGAACATTTGAAAAAACAAACAAACAAACGTATAACACGTAATTGATATTTCGTTTAGACAGAAAAATTTCGGAACAGATCTAACAAATAAAATAATACAAATAAAATCTCTACAAATGTACAACATGCACGACTAAGGGGGTTTTATACTAATTTAACATAAATCCATACTAATGTTTACTTCTTTCTTTTTTTTTCTAAATATTTCGAAAGAACAACCACACACTCGCAATATTTCTGGCTGTTCCAATCCAGTGGCATAGGTAATAAAACTTTTTAGAGTTTCCTTGTAATGCGTTAGATGAATCATGGTGGTTTATAGCAGGTTGTCTCTCACATGTATACAATATATAATACAGCTACCTGCCTACAGTTAGGTAGCATACATTTTTTTTTCTTCCTTTCTTCCTTTCTTTTTTTTTTTTTAGATTAGAAAGAACCATTCGTTTAATTTTTATCACGTTTGTTAGTTTACCCCATACGGTTTGAAACTTTCTTAATATTGGTCCCCTTTCATAAAAAAAAAAAATATCTTTTTTTATCGATAGAGTTTCCCATAACATCTATATATCGGACCTTTTATTTTTGTATACATTGTTTACAAATCGTATATCTCACACGGTTTGTTTTATTTTCTAAAAATCAAATATAAATTTTTATATACCGAAAAACTAAGATATTTTCCGTATTTAATGTGGTGGTTTGAGCCTCGTGTTATCTGAATAGGTTTTCGTTTTTTTTTTCCCTTTTTTTTTTTTTTTCAATATGTTACGTTTTTTAAAAAGATTAAGACCCTTCGACGGGGGGAAGGTTTTATTATTTAAGTAATTATTTATTTTAGATCTTTATTCTGATAAGAAAAAAAATAAGAATAAGGTTGAACTAATACTAAAAACTTATATGCCGACGGGTTTGGTTAAATTTCGATATTATTTGTATAAAACTAAATTGAAACACAGTAGAAA
>NW_014569751.1:42463-43802 GCF_001313835.1 Polistes canadensis | reverse complement strand
AATCTTTTACAACCCCCTCATCGTTTAGAAATCACGAGAAACATTCAATTATTTTTGCAATTATTTTAAACATTGTCATAAATTTTTAATGATGAAATTTAACAGGGAACTTAACCGAAACTGTTTTGTTGAGGAACTTAAATAATAACGATCAATTTAACGAAGTTTAGATGTTTTGTGTTTTGAATATTAATAATAAAAAGAAAAATGTATGTCTACTCAATGAAAAAAGACGCTGAACTGTTTAGATTAAGTTGCTGAAGAAGTCCCAATAAAGGGACGAAACGTCCAACTAAATCAAACATAGTTCTACTTCTTTCATGTCCAAGTTCCCTGTTAAATTTCATCATTAAAAATTGTAATTTTTGGACGAGAGAAATACTAAATAAATTGTCATAAATTATAATTTTCCTTTCATTTTATTTTTCATTATTATTATATTAATTCATTTCAATCTTCTCTCTTAAAATAATAAAACAATGTCGACATAAAAAAATACAATTAAATTGGATAAATTATCGAACGTTTCGTCGTCGTGTATGGAAAGTAATAAAAAAAAAAAAATAAATAAAATAAAAATGCATCTCGTTGATAGCAATATCTCTCATTGACAAATTATTATTATTATTATTATCATTATTATTATTTATTTTAAAAAAAGTATAAACGTAAAAATCATTTTAACGACGATGAAATATTATTTAATGTAAAGAAAATAAAACCTACACTCGAAGTGAATTTATTCTTTGGAACATTTAGGGGATGATTCGTTACGATAAGGGTGATTATTTTCATTGACCTTGATATTATCATTATCATTATCATTATCATTATTATTAATATCATTATCCTCGTCTTCTTCTTCAACGTAACTACTATTGTCGTCACTATTATCCGTATCAATTAAAATATATTTTTGTTCATTTGTTTGATCATCTTCGTTGATAAGTATATAACATTTTCCATTGTAACGACGAAGTATTGTTTCGATATTCGATAAATTAGCGACCGTTGTTGTAATATTTTTTGAACAATCTTCTCCTTCGTTGGCATGATGAATACAATCGGTTGGCCTTGTACATATCTGTGTGTATAATATAGTTTTAAATTATTATTAACAATCAATTTCATTAATTTTATTTTCTCGTTAATTCGTATTAAATTATTTTTTCTATCGTTGAAGTATTTTTTTTAATTCTGTTTTTAATATTATATATTTTAAATAATCGGTATAGTTATTTCAGAAATTTATAGATTGCATATTTTTTAATATATATATTATAAATAGAAAGAGATTTGAGGATTTGAGTACTTTCACTCAAATAGAAAGAGATTTGAT
>NW_014569751.1:40618-42004 GCF_001313835.1 Polistes canadensis | reverse complement strand
AAATTTATAGATTTCATAAAATGTATAAAAATATATATATATATATTTATATACATAATAATAATAATAAAAATAATGTTATCGATATAAAAAAAAACACAAAAAGGTACTTACTGTGTTACCATTCGAAAATTTAGCAACCGAATTCCCAGTTTGTTTAGCGAACCAATAATAACAGTCATCATTAACGGCCCGTGTATATAATTCATTAGGTTTTTTCGTATCATCGATCACGTCGGTTGTTTTGAAGATGTTTTGACATGCCATAGGAATAGGAAACATTCTTGGAACGGATAAATGTCTTTCTGGAATCTATGGTTCGGGGACAAACAAACAAAAATAAAATATATATATGAAAAAATGCATATGTTAATAATATTTCGTTCTCTTTACTGTCGCACGTACACACGCGTATTCATCACATTCGTTCTTACAACAACAACTGTACAATGTTGGATTTATAATAAAATTATTTTTAGTTTATCATTATTCATTAATTTTTTATTACTCTCCCCAATGTATTTTTTGTTTGTTTGAATTGCTGCGTATTCTCGCACGAAATGCAATATATCATCAATATAATTAATTAATTAATTAATTAATTAATTACGTAGACAAAATCATCTCATTTATTTTCCAAATGTGATTTCTTTGTTTGTTTGTTTTGTTTTCTTTCGTTGTGTGTGCACACACACTTATATTCCCATATGCATACGTAACACACGCACATGCACGCATTTTACATACATACATACATACATATACATACGTATATACATACATATTGTTAATCTTTCGAACTTAGGACTTCTCGCGAATATTTGTTCGTATTATTCTTTTTTCTTTTTTTTTTAAACAAATTCATTTTACGTCATATTATTATTTCTCTCTTTTTTATTTTTTTTTTTAACTTTTTTTCCTTTAAGAAAGAAATAGAACAAACAAAGTCATAGAATGCGTCATCAATATAATGACGAATCAAATGATGACGTCAATCCTAACCTCAAAAAAAGAGAAACAAAAATTATATTAACATATTAAAGTTATTAAAAATCAATAAAGAAAAGTAATCGAAAATATTAAAACAAAATAATAATGAGAAATAAAAAACGAAACGTTATTTTCTTAGAATCCTTAATAAAAAGAAGATTTGACAAATCTTGGAACCATTTTGTTATTTCGGGGCCTTACGTGAACGTTTCCAATTGGTTCACCAGTTCAATCCGTCAATTGTAATACAATTGTATCAATCATTTCCGTTTAAACATATTTGCAGTCTTATTTTGTTGTAACACACATCTCTCCTGCCTTTTAAATAATTCTTTTTTATATATTAATATTTCTATTATAATTATTATATTATATTTAAAATAAAAAAGTCAAAAG
>NW_014569751.1:38618-40593 GCF_001313835.1 Polistes canadensis | reverse complement strand
TATTATTATATTTAAAATAATGAGGAGAGGAGAAAATATTTTGTAGAAATGATTATTATATCAAAACTGTGCCACCAAAAGTTGTACAGGTTTGAATGATAAATGATCAAAAATTTATGAACTTTTATATACTTTTCTATCCACCCTTTTGTCACACCCTACCACCAACTACCCCACTACCATTCCACCCCCTATCCTAAATATATTTTCTTATCATTTCAACTGTCGTTCGTTGTTTTTCTTTTTCTACCTTTTTTTTTTTTTGGTTTGTTTTCAATTACACGTAATGCAATTAACAAATTCGATATGTTTTCTGTGTATTATTATTAATTTTCAATAATTCATGTTGTTTTCTATTTCGTCAGTTCTTTTCCATCATTTTTTCTCTCTCTCTCAAAAAAAAAAATAAATAAAATAATAAAAATAAAAATAAGAAATTAAAACAACAACAACAAAAAATAATAATTAATAAACGATAATAATAATAATGATTTTTTATGGTTAAAATATTCTCGCAACGTTGTTTCCTTTTTTCCCATTAATACCACATATACTATACTATATCTGTTTCATTTTTATTCCCCCTTATTAATATGCATGAATCTGAACACAGCTGCTGCGATATCTTTCACCCTTAATTTTTCATGTATACACGTTTTATCTTTATTTAAACAAAAAGAAAAGAAAAAGAAAAGAAAAAATCGTTCCGTGAAAAAAAAAAAAAATAAAATAATAATAATAAAATTAAATAATAATAATAATAATAGTAATAACGATACAAATTTATGACGTATGTTCCTCGTATGTAGAAATTTGTCAGATTAATTCTCTATCAATAAATACGTTTATTTTTTTTTGTTCTTATTTTTTTTTTTTCTATCGAATCGATCATGGTCACTACTTACGATAATTATTTATCATTAATTAAGAGAAATGTAGTTGTATGGAATAATTAAAAGTCTTCTTTGTGTTGGTTTAGGTGAATCGATAGCGATAGATTATTTTCTCTCTCTCTCTCTCTCTTTCAGTGGCGGATTAAGTCACGTGGAAGTCCCAAAAGGGTTGAAAATATTCTGGGCCCTCATTAACTTCAGTTAGAAAAATTAAAAGAAGTATCATTAAAGTTCCCATTTTTAAATGATAGTTTAAATTTGGTTCTTTCAATCATCTGTACTATAATAATTGTTTAATAATACTTTTAATGAAGTATATTAAAAAAAAATAAAGTTATGTATTTATATTTTTAAAGTATATATGAATAGAATTAATTAGTTATAAATTGATTTGTGTGTGTATAACAGAAAAGATATGATCAATCAATGAAAATACAATGACATGCTGTTGCAAGTATTAATATAAGTCCCCAGTAAATGAAAATCAATTTAAATTAGATTTTAATCATTTTATGAACTTATTAAGAAAAGAAAAATATTTAAAATACATTAGGGACTTATCCGGGGCCTTACGAGATTGCTTAATCCGTCGCTGATTTTATCTTACAATTAGATTTGATTTCATTTAAATTCGAATATCTTAACAAGGATTAGTTTGTCAAAAACACTTGGCCAATGTATGGTATGGTATAATCGAATCTTCGAGCGATCGTGCGAACAGAATGAGAGAACGTTTTTCGTGCGACAATACGTGGGACTCAAAGTGCGACGGTTAACGCAAAATAAATGTTCTTCCTTGAATCCTCTTTTTTGTTCTTTACTTTACTTTACTTTACTTTACTTTACTTTTCTTTTCTATTCTTTTTTCTTCTTTTTCTTCTTCTTTTTTTCTTTCTTTCTTTTATATTCATTAATTTGGTCCCATTCTAGGTACAGGATATTATGCCCGACACGAATTTATATACCAAATTTATATATAACCGATCGATAGAGAAAAATTTCTTTTATCGATGCGTATTCACAATTCGCTTACGGAAATTTTAAAATTAAATCATTTATTTTTATATATATATATATATAAA
>NW_014569751.1:28318-38368 GCF_001313835.1 Polistes canadensis | reverse complement strand
AATACATATTGCAAGAAATCATGAAAGATTATTAAATTATTTCTTTTCTTCTTCTTAATTTCATTTTTTCTTTTTATTTTTTACTTAAGGATTTTCCGTAAGCGAATATTGGTCGCGATTTTAAACGTACGTTATTACTTTTCTTTTCTTTTCTTTTCTTTTCTTTTTTTTTTTTGTTTAGCTAAAAATATTCATTATAATTAGAAAGAGACGTTTGCTTATTATATCTGTCATTTTCTTTTCCTTCTCTCATGTTCGCAACGTCAGCGCGTAAAATTGATCATCTTAATCGACCCCCCCGCCCCCCTATATTTTTTTTTGTATTATTTATCCTTTTGATTTTCTTTTTGGTTTGATTCGCGCGCATTGATTACGTGCTCTCGCTTAATTTTATAATCCTATTGGAGTTTAACATACGTTCCTTCGGGTGTTTTATTTTTTTTACTTCTCTCTTTCTTTCTTTCTTTCTTTCTTCTTTTCTATTTTATTTTAATTAATTTTACTTTATTTTTTTTTCTTTTTTTTTTTTATAAAAATCTTTGAGATAAAACAATTTTGATGTAACATGTATATATATTATGAGTATACAAGTTAATAATTATTCTTAATTAAATGATATTTTTATGAAATTGATTATATCTTGTTAAATTTTTATGCAATAATATCAATGTGATTTTTTGGTTTTTCTTTTCTATTATAGTTGTACAAATTTGAACACGTTAAATTGATTACAAATTGTTTATGAAGTTAACATTAATAATGATTGCTTTGTTTTACGTGTTTACATCATAAAATAAAAAGAATTAAAAATTACAAATCTAAAACTTTCAGTCACTATCAAATTAAATCCTAAGCATGTTTAAATCTTGTAAACTAACATTAAAAACAAAAAAATAACATTGCATTGCGAATTATTAAACATTTAAAACTTTAGCAATTATATTATTGATGTTAGGATAAACAATATTAAACCAATCTAAGATGTTTTCAATCATTACAACCATAATATAAAGAAAATTATCATAAATACTAATGCATAAGTATTTAACAGTATAACAACCATGATTATTATAACAATAATTATTAATTTATCCTCGTATATATAGTTTGATTCTAGCTCGAATATAATAATTGATATTAATTTAAAGTTTTTCTCGTTAAATTAATCGTTACTTAAATAATAATTATGAGAATGAGAAAAAAAGAAGAAAAGAAATGAAAAGAAAAAGGAAAGAGAGAGTAAAAGAAAAACCGTCAGAACTTTTGTAAGACGATGAAGTCTTTCATCGATCGATCACCAAAGAGAATAATTCTATATCTCTTTCCTAACGAAAGAATTATAAATATATATATATACATATATATATATATATATATATATTTTCCAGTAATTTCTTTTCTCTGTAACATCAATAATCGAACATACAGATTGAATAATATAACGAGATCACATTTTTACACATATTGAACACAAAAACTAGTCGAAATATTTAATATAAAATATTGTTTACAAAAAAATATATAAAATAAATTAGAATAATTTTGTAAATTTACTTGACACATTAATAAATACGAAAAATATATTATAAGTGATACGCGTTATATTATTCACCTTGTATAAATGTAATAATAATATGTACGTAATAAGTACATGCAACTGTATTAAATAAATTGTGCCGATAATTATGACGGATGTATTAAATTCAACATAAAAAGTAATTAAATACAATATATATATATATATCTCTTATATCTTATATTGATTTATTTTCTATTACTTATTATTAATATTGTTAATATATAAATCATGAAAGAAATTTTTGTATTGAGTTTATGTTGATTTTAGTTCACCCATACACATCCACCCACCCCTTGTTCCACCCCCAAACTTATCATAATTATCCGCACATCTTGTATTATAATTTTATTGATTTGATTTAAAAAGGCTATTTTTATTTGTGCCGTCATAATAATTATTATAATCATCTTAACGACGACGAATAACTATCACCATTAATCTCGTAATCATTATAATATTATTTTTTTTTTTTTTTTATTAGCACACATTGGCACACAGTTATCATTTTTCTCGGACAAAATCCGAGACATATTTTCTTTTTGTGTTTATCATCTTTTTCAATCATCATCATTCTTTAATGATCGATCGATTTTATCGACGGGAAGACGACCACTAAAAACTTAACGAATAAATATTGTCGCGATTACGTTTCGCAACCTATTTTGTTTTGTTTGTTTGTTTGTTTGTTTGAATAATACACTTATTAAATTTCACTACCTACAGGACCGACGTGCGGACTGTGCCAAGACGAAACAATGGTTCGTTGTCCGCAATAAGCATCGGTTGACATTAATGACAATGACGACAATGATGATGACGATGACGATGACGATGACGATGATGACGACGATGGAAAATTATTAACATTTGATTCAACTACGGCAAAACTCGACGTATGAGTTGGTGCTGGTGGTTTAATGTTTTCCACTATTTCAATTTTAACTTTTTCTTCTCTGTCATCAAAGTTCGTTGAATTAGAATTTGTCGTTGTCGTCGTTGTTGTTGTTGTTGTTGTTGTTGTAATTGTCGTTGTTGTTATATTCGTCGTCGTCGTCATCATTATCATAGGTAAAACTGTGCCATTCATTTCTGACACGTTCATTATCATCCGACTTACGTCATCTTTTTTATTATCCTCTTCTATTACCACCTCGTCGTTATTGTTATTACTCTTCTCGCCAACCATGTTAGCAAAATATTCCGATCTCGAGAACTTTCCTATCTCCGTTGAACCAAATGCTTGATGAAATCCTGGCAACGGTTGAGTTAAGTTTGGTTTCTTTGATTCGAAACTCTCGGATGAATTACGATCGTAATAATCCTTTTCTTGATCCCTTGGTCTCTTTGATGTCATCTACTCTGACATTAACAAATAATATATTATTATTATTTAATTTATATTACTAATTAATTTTTTTTTAATTCATCTTCAAACGTAATTCAATTAAGTTATATATATTTGTATATTAGTTGTGTATCGTTTATTATTCAATAGTAATCAAAATGATTGATAAGTTTTGAACTTAACAGGAGTAGAGTTGAAAAGTTTTGAGCCTAACATGAGCAGGGTTGAAAAGTTTTGAGCTTAACATGAGCAGGGTTGAAAAGTTTTGAGCTTAACACCATTAGGGTTGAAAAAAAGTATTGAGAACTTGTGTTTAAGTTAAAACTGACTTAAACAATTGTATTCCTGACTTTTATTCTAAAAAATTCTACCTTACCGTCGCTGGAATTAATAATCCGTTGAAAATCCTTGGACTTGACACGGGATTAGCTTGCCATTTCGTTTCCTTAACGATCTCACACTTTCTAGGCTGAATCATACCACCCGATGTAGATGTTTCTACGGGTATCTGTAAACATTTTCAAATATATACATCCCTAATTTATATTTTCTTGAAATTCGTTGACTACGATTACACAAACAACATTATATTTGAATACAATTAACCCTTTGACTGCTGTGGACGCATATATGCGTCTATATTATACATATACGTGTTTTTTTTTTAAATTACTGCAAAATAATATAACGTTGGTTGGTATATTGATTATTGTTTTGATTTTTGTCACATGAAAATTATATTCTCTTTTAGAAACAAAAAGTTTAATTATTAAATGTAAAATAATTATTAAAATCAATCAATTAAACAATCATACTAGTAATAAAGTATTCCGTGTCCTTTACTAAACACTTCAGGTGATAGTGTAGCACTCAAAGAGTTAAAAATAAACTAAATATTAATCATATATAAATATAAAGTACCTGATTTTCCGTTGTCGGATAAGATTGATTAGAATTATCACCGAGTTCGCGTTTTCGTGGAACGTAAGGTGGTATTTGCGATTGATTATCAGCAAAATCTTGCCTGTTGGACGTATTGTCTCGCAAAAATATGGCCTGACGTATTCCGTGCATCGTAACGTTACGAATAACACCAGGAACATCTGGGTATATATAAGAAAATATTATTATAATCATATTATTTCTAATATATCAATCATATATATAAAAATAATTAATTATTAACGATAAAAAAAAAGAAGAAAAAGTTTATAATTATCAATTTACAAGTAGGCAAATTGTGGCTGCTGAAATGACCCCACGTTCCTTGAGCAGTTGTTTCCTGTCTGCCATTATAAGGTATTGCGATTTGCGGTGGGGTTGGCAATTGGATCGTTCTTGGGTGTTGTTGTTGTTGCTGTTGTTGTTGTTGCTGTTGTTGATGATGATGATGATGATGCGTATGCGAGGCATTCTATGAAAATCAAATCAAATAAAACGCAAGGATAAAAATTAAGAACACAAGTGTATAATATAATATATGTGAAAAAATAATTGAAATAATAATTTACGATAATGTAAATATCACACATTCAAAATTGAAGAAAATTTCATTTATAAAGAATATATCATCACCTGATAAGGACTCCACTTTTGTCTATCAGGGAATTCAGTTAATTGATAACTCGCAAGCATTTGTTGACGTCTAATCATTTCTCTTTCGAGATTAGCTGCAGCTGCAACAGTAGCAGCAGCTGCTGCAGCACGATAACTGATGATATCTATCGGTTGTTTGCCCAAAAGAAACTGTTGTTGTTGTCGTTGCTGTTGTTGTTGCTGCTGCTGCTGCTGTTGTTGTTGTTGTTGAAAAATAAGTTGATGTTGTTGCATGGCGAGTCGTGATCTTTGGTCAACGTTAGCATCGTTAACACCACCAGTATACCATTCAGTTCCCCTCTCATTGTATCCACACTTAGAACGTGGATCATTTACTATAGCTGGACACCAAGATTCTTGGGGCATCATTGGCCGATCAGGATGATCAGCGTGTTGATGCTGTTGACGTGATGGTGGATGATCAATGAAGTGAACTGTTTGGTAATTGTTTAATCCTGAAGAACCACAATCAAGATGGTGATGATGATGATGATGATGATGATGATCACGTTGTTGCGATTGTTGATTTAAGAATTCGTCAGTCAAAGAAGATGACGTAGTAGTAGTCGTTGTTGTTGATGATGATGTTGGTGGTAGTGGTGGTGGTGGTGGTGGTGGTGGTTGTTGTGGTGATGTCGTGGTTTTCGTCGTTGTAATCGTTGTAGTAGTTGACGTTGACGTTGAAGAAGATCCGAGATGATTCTTCTGTGAATTCCCGATCGTATTCTGAACGATCGAACGTCTCGAGGATTCTCTGCTTTGCTCGCGCATAGCTTTACGTATTCTAGCCTCTTTTGGATTGTAGACATAATCTGTGAACAAAGATAAGATGCCCTTGTTAAAATAGTGATAGATCATTTTATTTTATTTTATTTTATGGGACAAGCCCATTAACATGTTTACGGTCCCATTCCATTTCGTTTAACTATCCCTTTTAATTATGAAATTAATTATATCATATATATATATATATGTATAACACAGGATCTCCCAGTTTTACCGAATTCTTATCATTACAAAAAGATGTCATTTTATCTTTGGAATGAAATATAAATCGTAACATTCTCGTTGTTTGAGATGGTGTTACTACTACTACTACTACTACTACTACCCCCCCACGATCGAGGTCAATCCAATTAACCGTAACGACCCATCCTTCCACCCCCTCTCCCCTTCCTCCTCACCCCCGATCGATCGTGTTTATCAACCGAACTTATCGTACGGATAATAATTCGACGCCGACGACGACGACGACGACGACGACGACGACGAATAACCCCCCCTCCTGCCACCCTCCCTCCCTCCCTCCGGTCGATGTGCCTTTTTACGAGAGGAGACAAGAAGAAGAAAAAGAAAAAGAAAAAGAAAAAGAAAAAGAAAAAGAAGAAGAAGAAGAAGCCCAACACTTCGTGTGTCGTTATGATTATTATCGACGTTCTTTCATTACGGTTTAAACAGAAGGTTAAAAAAGAAAAGGGGTGTTTAAGTTTTTAAAGGGAAACGTACGTGTGACTGGAAAGTAAAAAAAAAAATATTAGATAAAAGAGGGTAGATGGGGATTTGTTTACTAAAACGAGCGGATTTATTTATTCGTGTGAAATTTTCAATCGAGGATTGTTGTTGTTGGGGGTAGATTGATTAATTATTATTCTACCTGTCGGATGATAAGCAGCTGGCACAACAGCAGGATTGTAACGTGCATTAGTCTCGAGCATGTTCGAGATCGGTGCGGTACCATAATTCGCGTATGGAGCAACACTAGCATTGTTGTAACAAAAGTAGGCTTGCTGTTGTTGCTGCTGATGTTGCAACTGTTGCTGTTGCTGTTGCAATTGTTGTTGTTGCTGTTGTTGTTGTTGTTGATGATGATGATGTGGTTGTGGTTGTTGTTGTTGTTGATAAAAATGATTGCCAGGGGTGTACGCTTCGACGTAGTTGCAGCAATCCATATTTTAGATTTTCGTTATACCAGGATAACGATATTTTGTCGTCAATTTTTAGTAATCGGAACGACGTTTATTAAGTGATGGTGGTAATATAATGAGATTCGTTTTAATCTGCCATCGGATGGATATTACGCGTATGATTTTTTTTTGAACGAAAGAAAAACAAACAAATATAAGAGAGAGACAAAAGATATTCGGTCGATCGAAGAAGGAAAGGGTGAGGGGGAGTTGAGAAGCTAAGTTCGAAGATCGTTCGAATAAAGTCTTTTAAAACAAGATAGAAATTACAAGAGACTTGAAGGAAGAATAGAAAAAGGGAAAGAAAAATATATGAAAAGCCAATAACCAATGTATGGGGACAGTTGGGGTGGTGGGGGTTGAAAAGGGATCGTTCCTCGTTTGTGAATTGTTTGGGTCAAAAAATATATAATATATATATATATATATATATATTTTTTGGGGCCGTTGTTGTTAGGTTCGTTGGCGTGTAATTATTGTTACCCGCCGCCGTCGCCACCACCGTTACGTCCGTCCGTCCGTGGGTCCGTGGTCTTTGGTCGTGGCAAATTACGCGGGAAAACACGAAAGGTGGTCGGCTTCGTCGTCAACGACGAGTCGTGGTCGTGGTCGTGGTGCCGTTCGATCGGCTGCTCGCATTCCATCGGGAAGACCCAAATTAATAATCTCGGCCGATTTCACCTGGTGCAACAACTTCCACGTTGTTATCCTCCTCCTTTTACTTGTCCTCATAGTGATCCCCATAATGATCCTTTTCTTTTTATTATTATTATTATTATTATTATTAATAATAATCGTCGATATCAATGATAACGACGAAATATTAATCTTCTCTCTGTTCAGCATCCTCTTATCGAAAAACTGAACGTCGTATGATATGATATAGCGTTCTTTATACTTTTATACTTGTTTTTACCTTGTCATTTTAGGTAATTAATATATATATATATATAAAGAGCTATATATATATAAAAAAAAAGTGTCGATTTATTGAAAAATCGTCGGTTTATCGAATCGTTACGTTCACCAACACCACCACCACCACCATCATCATCATCACCACCACCACCAACACCTCCAGCAACAGCATTAGCAGCAGCAGCAGCAGCCCGTCAGACTGCACCACTTCTACTTCTTCTTTTTCTTTAATAAGCTGTACAACACTACTGTTGTTGTCGTCGTCGTCGTCCTTCTTCTGTCGCGGCCCTCCTCCGACGAACGGATGATGATGCGACGATTCCGCGTCTTCCTCTAGCACTCGTGCCATTCTCATAGCAGCAGTGTACCCACTACTACCACCACCACCACCTCCACCACCACTACCACCACCACCAGCACCACCACCACCACCACTACTACTACTACTACTACAACCCACCACCTTTATCAGCGTTAACAACAGCGGCGGCGCCAGCAGCAGTAGCAGCAGCAGCAGCAACAGCAGTAACTGCAATAACTGCAGCAGCAACAGCAACACCAGCAATAACTGCAGCAGCAGTAGCAACAGAAGCAACAGCAACAGCACCAGCAGAACCAGCAGTAACAGCAGCAGCACCAGCACCAGCACCAGTAGTGGTAGCTGCGCCGACGCTTCGAGATCGATGCTTGAAACTAGGCTTCCTCCTCTAATTCCCTTCCTCCTCCCTCCCTCCCACCCTTTCCACCCTCCTCTTTCTCTGCCTTATTCTTCAGCAATAGCCCCAAAGCTAGCCGTGGAGTTACGTCGAGCGCACGCGAGACACCCTCTCCGAGGCTAGAGATGTCAACACACCGACACCTTTCTTATTCCCGTCTCCTTCCTTTACCATGACCATCATCATCAGTCTCTTATTCTCTCTCTCTTCTCCTTCGTGTTTCTCTTTTTTTTTTGTCTTCTTCTTCTTCTTCTTTTATCCCCCTTATTATTCAGTCCTTCACCCTCATCTTTCCCCCTAGTCTATCTCACCTTTTCCATCTTTTTTTCCCAACCCCCAGACCCAGCCTCACCAACCCCCACCCAGGCCCTCTCTACTATCACCACCTTTTTTTCCCTTTCTCTCTCTTTTTTTCTAAGAGACTCTCGCTGAGAGGTTCTCTCTTAGTCTCGGGTACCTCGGTGGTGTCCCTTTTCTTTTTATCTTTTCGGTAACCCTTTATCTTTTTCTTTTTCTCTTGAATTCCTTGGGTTTAGTATACTCTTTGACAAAAAGTGGGTGGCGGGGGTGGGGAGAAAAGGAATAAAAATTAATGGATAGAAGAGAAAAAGATAAAGCAAAAAAAAAGAACGATCCCTGGTGTCTGTCTGTCCGTCTGTCTGTTTCACGGTAAAAAAAAAAAAACCTTATATTCGCACTGATTTCCAACGGACCACCAACCAGCGCCGCCGCGACGACGACGACGGATCAACGCGACGACGGGGCTCGTCGTGTTCGTCATCGACAAACTCGACTTTCCCCCCCCCCCCTCTGTCTCCCTGTCCCCCTTCTTCCCACCCACCTTGCCCTTTAGTCCTACTCCTACTCCTACTCCCAACTACCACCCCCCTTCCCCAGCCAGAAACCCAAGCCCCAGCTTCCTTCCCCCCTTTTCTTCCCCCTGTCCTGGTGCGTCGGTCCAGAGGAGGACCCACGAGAGAAGGTGGTGGTAGTCAACGAGGAAAATAATTCTAATTCGTTTGAATGTGTGGTTGTATAGGAAAATGATTGGGACTTATTTTTGTTTCCCTCTCTCTCTCTCTCTCTCTCTCTCTCACACACAGTGATTGTTAGATTATTTTATTTCTAAATTTATGATCGTTTGATAACGTTAACACGAATAGAAAATAAAAAAAGAGAGGGGTAGGGGGTGGAAGAAGAGCAATGTCCTCCTCGCGTCTCATCGAAAGTGCATTCGGCTTCCTCCCACTTCTTCTTCTACTTCTTCTTCTTCTTTTCTTTTTTCTTTCTTCACCCTTAGACCTAACTTCTTCACCCTAGCCTACCGTCTCTATTACTTTTTTTTATTATTTTATTTTGTTCCCCCCTTCATCGATTATCTATTTCGAAGCTTATTCGAGACAAACCCTATGAATATTAGCGTTGTCTTCTTCGAATGTTAGTTGTAAGCGTGAAAGTAAGAAATCGGTGAATGTCCAGACTCTTCATATGGTGAAATGTGAAGAATCTTGACATTCTCCGATTTCTTACTCTTTCACGGTAACATATATACATTTCTAAAAAGTATTAAATGCAATTTCAAACAATTATTCTAATTGTTTTTATATAAAAACAAAAGAAAACTAAACAAATCGATTAATATACCACGAGAATTTTAGGTTAGATCGATCGATCGATTAGATAAGTCGAGATGATTGGATAAACGATTAAGGATTCGACCAATCAGGGATCATCGCAATTTCATTTTCGTATTCGATCGTTAAATTCGTTTGCGAAAATTCGATTTAAATGGATTAATTTTCTAAAATTAAACTTCATCATCGTAGCGGTTCTTATAATATATATATATATTATAAGAACCGCTACGATGATGAAGTTTAATTTTAGAAAATTAATCCATTTAAATCGAATTTTCGCAAACGAATTTAACGA
>NW_014569751.1:22037-27993 GCF_001313835.1 Polistes canadensis | reverse complement strand
ATTTGTAAAAAAAAAATAAATAAATCTACAAAAGAGAGAAAAAGAAAAAAAGAGATGGAAAAAAATGTTGAAACGATTAACGTTCGCCAAGGAGAAACGAGGTGTAGTAGGCTGGTGGTATCGTCGAATGGTGCCAGGAGCGATAGAAATCGATCGATTCGAGCGTCACCGTTTTCCTATCTATGCGCTTGCACGTTCGTTCGGCACTTTCAGTGATAAGTTGCAACTACTTCAGCTGGCGCGTGCGCTTCTCTCACTCTCCACGTTTTAAAACTCCACCTGTCTCTATGTCGATCTATACACCTACATATATATCTACATATATATATATATATATATATATATATATATATATTGTGTATTAAATATATATTCTTCTTTGAGTACAGGTGTTATGTGTTATATGTATATATGAGTCGCTTGTAAGCCAATGCAGTTAAATTAAGAAAACGAAAAATATATATTTTACAATTAATTGTATTTGAAGAGAGAAGAAGAACATTTTGCATTTCATTCATTTGATTAGAAAACTTATATCTATTTTATAATCAATTGATTTCCAACATTTTTATTGCATTTCATTTATTCATTTGATCTAAAGTCTTTTTTTAGTTAATCCTTCACACATTTCAGTAAATCGTTTAATAATTTAAAAAAAAAGAAGAGAACAATATTATTTTGTGACATTAAAATATTTACAATAATTAGAAAATATCAAAAAATGGATTTAACCATATTGGCTTCTGCATCGACTCACATACACACATATATATATCTATATCCAGATCTATAACTGTATCTACATCTAAATCTATATCATGTATACTTATATATATATATATATATATATATATGACTTTATATATACCTATATATCTATCTATATCTGTATCTATATCTATATTATCCACACATATATATATATATATCATATATTTAACTATATTTGGTTCTGAATCAACTCACATATAAACATATGATTTTAAAATCTATATATTATATATTTGTACATATATTCTATACATGACTGTATAGATATTCATGTATCTATATCTATATTATCCACACACATATATATATTTGGTTCTGAATCAACTCACATATATACATATGATTTTAATATCTATATATTATATATTTGTACATATATTCCATACATGATTGTATAGATATTCATGTATCTATATCTACATATCATGTATACTATATACATTATTTACTTTTACATATATTATATACACATAGATTATATACATATATATAACGTTAGTTGCACGTGAATGCTTAGAAAGACGACGATGAAGTATGAGAAAGAGTAGAGTAGAGTAGAATATAGAAGAGAAGAGAAAGGAAGGAAGGAAGGAAGGAAGGGTAGAATAAGAGGAGAACTACGGAGGGCATAATCGGCCTGATCCATGGGTGTAGGCAAGCAAGCAAGCAAGCAAGCAAGCAAGCAAGCAAGCAAGCAAGCAAAGCAAGCAAGCAAAGCAAGCAGCCAGGTAGGTAGGTAGGTAGGTAGGTAGGTAGAAGCGCGGTCGTGTATCGGACAGGTTCCTAGACCCGCGTCGCAATCAATACCTCCGGTCTCTCTACCGTTTCCTCCCCCAACCCCCAACCCCCAACCCCAACCCCATCCCCATCCCCATCCCCCTTGGCCACCAGTTTCTCGTCAACTCGACCGAGGATATATCTCCTACCTCTCTCTTTCTCTTTCCCACTTTCCTCTTCACCCCTCTCTTTCATTCTTTCATTTTACATTTCTTTTACACACCTTTTTTTCCATCCCCCTATATATATTTCGACTTTGACGATAGCAAATCTAATATAAAGTACCATCTCCTTCGTTTACCACCACCACCACCACCAACCCCCTCAAAGAATCCTGAACTTGCCAGCCCTAATTCCTTTCTATCCCCCTTTACCTAACACAATGATCGAATGATCGTGGGATTCACTTCTTTTGATTTATTTCTTCTTTACCTATTTTCTTTGACTCATTCTTTTTTTTTACAGTAAAAATAGAAAGAATAGGGGGTGATCAACTTTGAGAGATCATCATCTGAGGGTTTTGTCGAGTTCTTTTTTTCTGAAAAAAGAAGAAGAAGAAAGAAAAGAAAAAGAAAATTTTTTACCTATAGTTCTTCTAATGAAATCGTTTGATTATAGTGATCGATATTTTTTTTCTTTTATTCTCTATGTCTCTCTCTCTCTCTCTCTCTCTCTTTTTTTTTGTTCTATCAATTTGTTGTCTGTTCAATTTTGAATAATCTTATAATATCGGATACATTGCGGATTATAAATGTCTAACTTATATACAGGTAAACCCTTTTTTCTTACAACACGGTATCTGTATAACAAGGATTTAATTTTAATACATTAAGAAAGTAGTGTGAAAAATTCTTTATAGATATATTATACTTTTACAATACTCTATAATATGATTTTTTTATTGAATACATTTACAAAATTATATTACATTAAAATTAATATAAACTTTAGGGGTTCTTATCATATAACACGACATTTTGTAGGAACTTATTTAACGTGTTATAGGAGGGTTAATCTGTGTATCAAAGATATATTTGAATTTCAAATTTTTCTTAGATAAATATTAGATATATATTATATTGAACAAAAATTTATTTAACCAATAATATTAATTATATTAATATTATTAATTTAATAAAAATAATTTTATATATATATATATATATATATAAATAATATAATGTTATTAATTTAATTGATAAATAAATAAATAAATAAAGAGAGAGAGAGAGAGAGAGAGAGAAGTTTTACTGTTAGTATAAATTTTCAAACACCCACTATAACTACCAAGTTGATATATATATAATACATTCTCATGTGTAATCGAAAACTTCGTTATGATCTTATAATTTATCCGAGAGGAACACAAATGTAATTATTTAAGAATCGATAGTGTTTAAACGGACCTTGGGAAATTGCTTCGAATAAAGGGTAGGTAAGTGAGGGAGGAGACCAGAGGGAGGGAAGGGGAACGTATTAATGGAATATTATCAAGAATCTTTCGATTAAATATTATCAGTTGGATATATCGATTCACTTTTTTTTCAACTTTTTATCTTCTATTTTTTCTTTTTCTTTTTTCTTCTTCAAATAAATTTAAATAGAAAATAACCAAATTTATTCGGAATCAATGATGTGTTACATTAAATTGGTGTCACGTATTTGTTTAAAAAAAAAAAAGAAAAATTAACAAAAACCACAAAATTTGTTTAATTCCATTAGACAAAAATTTAGTATAGTATGTGCAAGTTAAAACATATATATATGATGATCACACCTGACGAATAAACCGGTTGTCACTCGGCTTTATATCAGTTCGGTAAGCTATTGGTTGCATGCTTGCTTGCTTGCATGTTTGTTTGCTTGCTTGCATGCACGCACGTATGCATCGTCCTGTCGCGTTACGTCAACAGTGACGACGATAATTATGATGACGATGCATTCATCCTAAATCCGTAGTTAATAAAGTATGACGAGAGATTTCAGTTTTTTGTGGTTCCTTTTATTTTTTTTTGTTTTTTAAAATCATATTTTTCGACGTATTTTCATTTTGTTCGATCTCAGTACTTTTTGTTTTATTTTTGTTTTCGTTCAACGATAATTTTTTGAGAACCCCACACTGATATTATGTTTTAAAAATGAATATTATTATTTTTAATGTTAATATAATAAATTCTTTTTTTTTCTTATCCAAAATTTTTTAATATTATTACTAAGATTTAATTCTTAGGGATGTTTTTGTTTTTTGGAACAGGTTTAAATTAGATGAACAGTAGTGTTCGAAAAGTTATGGTGAAAACTTATGACTGTAATGAAAAATGATGTTATATTGATTTATGAACATAACTATCAAGTTGCTGAGAAAGTCCCGAATATAGGAACGAAACGTTCAACGGATAAATATATTGTTCATCTAATTTAAACCTGTCGAAAAAAAAAAAACATCCCTAAGAATTAAACTTAGTAATAATTATTATTTTTCTACACGTCGAGAGAGACGAAGAATAATTGAAATAATTAGTTTTCAACTTATACGAATTTTATGAACGTTAGAATAATTTAGTAATTTTGATAGAAGTAAATATATCTCGATCAAAGATTATTAATTTTTGTCTATCATTGAAAAATGAAAATAATACGATAAAATATAACACGTACCGGGATATTTCTTTTTGTGTTCCGCGTCAACTTCGTGCGCCAATTTGAAATATTTAGTCTTCACGTCGTTCGATGTATTTTTCCAAAGGATACCAAGTCTAAATCGTTAAAATAATATTTTTATTGCTAAATTTAAACATTGTCTTCGTATAAATAATAATTTATAACAATTATATAACGAATTTAATTGATGAAGACAATTTCATTTTAATTAAATATTTCAATAATTTGCTTTTTTCTTTAACTTCTACATCTGTACCGTGACTCTAGTCATGTGTTCGAAAAAATAATAAATCATTTTATTTGTAAATTATAATATTATAAAATAATAAAATATAAATTATCAGAGACAATATATATTAGAGAAACACCTTGAAGAAAATATTAATATATATTGTTAGAATATTGTAAACAACGATAACATTGCAAAAAACAAATCTATCTCCGTGGTATTAGTAAAATCCACCATGCCGACGGAGGATCAATTATCTCTTCTTACTACGTAATTCAAACGCGAAAAAATTCAATTAAATCTAATATTTTTTGTTCCCCATGATTATAACAAAATTAATATAAACATGAACAAATATAAATACACAAACGTATTAAATTAATTCCAATATTTCAAGCTAAAATTAATAATCCGTATGAAATACTTATTATTAGTTATCAAATGAAGATTAACAAATGCAACAACACGTGTAACGCCATATTGGTGAAGATAATTAAATCAAATAAAAATCTATTATATCTAATATTAAAAATATAAAAAAATTAATACACAAAAAGGAGAAAAGAAAACAAAAAACACGAGATTAATTTAATCGATAAACAAAATTCTGTATCAACATTTAACAAATAATACTGGACCTGACACTGATGTCCTTATTAGATTCACGAGGATTTTCATTGGCTAATTTCTTTCGCCATTCATTTGCGAATAACATGAAAGCGTTGGCCGGTCTTGGGATTTTTTTTTTCAATAAATTCCCATCGTTATTTTTCTCGTCGTAAGATAACAATGTTAATTTCGATATCCCTTGTTGTTTCGTAACAGATGATGCCAAATTATTCGTACGATGATTTTCCTTCTCGTGTATTTCAATCAAATTTTCATGATCATTTTTAACATTGATCGATGACGATGATATTTTTTTTCTTGACGAATCGTAAGAACGATTTTCTATATTATTATTGTTGTTGTTGTTGTTGTTAGAATTTTTAATGGAATTCTTTCCACGATAATTATGATAGTTTGACAAATAAATGGGTTCCTTCTTCGTAGAGATCGGTGATAGAATGCTAGGTTTGATGTTCCTTGAATCACGCTTAGTATTGTCTGCGAGAACAAGGCAACATTAATTAATTCCATTTTCATTATTTCTCTCGAGATTCATAACGAAACCGAGCCAACTCGAACTAACGGTATTATTATGAATGTTTAATAAATTAGCATCGATTTTTGTGCGAATCATATATGAGATAGAATAATTTTTTCGAAAAAAGAAAATTAATAATGTAGGTCACACATTTGTTGATAATCTTAACAGAGTTTGTGCGTGTAAATATCATTAATATAATTTATTTTATATATAATTTTAAGATTGGTGATAATTAATGGTAGACGAGGGGTGTGTTTAAGAGTAAACCAAAAATGTGAGATAATTATAAATGAAATTGTGATAAAACATTGTAAAAAACTTTGTAAGTTGTGCAATAAAAACCTGATTATATATATATATATATATAT
>NW_014569751.1:15235-20747 GCF_001313835.1 Polistes canadensis | reverse complement strand
ATTTTATATTTTACATTTTTTGATATTTATATAATCGATATATATATATATATATTGCACACCAACCTATAATATTGTTTGTTTTAATTTCCTTTAAGAATTCAAGTGAGAAAAAAATGTCCTGTAATAATATTTGCAATTGTGACAACATTGGATTTGATTATTATGGGATATTATCGTTGACCAGAAATTCTAATGACCTTGACATTAAAAAAGCGTAAGATATTACATACAACTAAATGCATACACATACACACACACATATTTCAAGTCAATTATCATTATTTGCAATTCTGTGTCGAGTCAGACTCGAGATTAAATTTTTATTTAAAGATTTACGAATTAATTAATTTTGTTATATTAATAAATTTCAATATTTATATAGATATTATTTATTTAATAAATAACGAATAATCAATTTATGAATATAAAGAAGGATAATTAATTATCTACATAAGAAAATCAAAAGTTTATTTATTAATTATAATTATGTATCGTGTTATACTTGACATACACGTTACGATTATATTATCAAATGAAATTTTATTAATTATACATCTTTATAATATTGACAGAATAAAATATGTTTCTATTTGTTCAGACAATTTAGATATTCCACAAATTTATACATTAATTGTAATTTATTCCTAAATTAATTCATGACAATTTATTATTAAATTACACGCAAATGATATAATTCGATGAAATTTTTTAATTTCGAAACGTAATATACATACTTTAGTCTGCCTGACAAATAATATAAAAAAAGAATAATAATAATAATAATACATAAGATAAAAGAAAATATTACGATGAATTCGAAAAAAGATTTCTATTTAAAATCATATAAATGTGACGTTAAATTAATAATCATTAGTAATATTAATAAACGATCCGTATTGTTTTAAAAAAAAATAATCACAATTAAATAATTAATAAACAATACAAGCAAAAAATAAAAATTCATGCATTCTTACTATACAATACAAATAACAGAAATAAATATAATGTACAATATATAATTATAGTACTGTATAATATATAATGTTGGAATATATTTAGAAATATCATGCATTCTTACTATACAATAAAAATATAAATAAATATAATCTATATAATTATATAATAATGTATAATATATACAATGTTGGAATATATTTAGAAAAATGCATATATATACATACATAAATACATACATAAATATATTTGTTATTATAGATTTAGAAGATTAGCAATAAGTTATCATCCAAAAGCTAAAGGGAATAATGGTTGCTTTGAAGGATTTCATTTGATAGCTGAAGCATACGATGTGCTTTCGGATCCATTGAAAAGGGCCGTGTATGATCAGTACGGTGAGGAAGGTTTGAAACAAGGTGTTCCGGGTCCTAACGGGTTTATCGAACCTTACGTTTATCACGGAGAACCAATGAAAACTTATAGGTATATCAAATTAATAATTATATCAATGAATGATTGTTTTATTATTGTACAAAAATAGTCATGATCATTGTATCAAAAAAAAAAAAAAATGCAATTTATTCAATTTAGATATTATAATTATTGTTGGTTCTCGTAGAGAATTTTTTGCTACCGAAAATCCATACGCCGATCTTTTGGATCATTTAACGAGGCCACAAACGTTACTCGAATTCCCAGAGGGTCGTGGAATCAAAATAAAGGAAGAACCAGTGATAAATAATTTACAATTAACATTGCAAGAGGTATTTTATGTTTAATTCATGATATTCCATTTGAATTAAATAATAATAATAATAATAATAATAATAAGCAAAAGTACGTTTTAAATGGTAGGAATAAATTAATCGTTCTCTCGTAAAGTTGTCTCTAAACGATTTCAATATATCTACTAATGTTTAATTAATTAATTAATTAATTAATGTATGTATGAATGTATGTATCATCTTGTTATAAAGTGATTTTCAAATTAGATATTTTGCATTCAACGCATTCCTGAGAATCTATTTTTATTTTTAAATAATATTAAAAATAAATCTAAAAGTTAAATATATATATACACACAATACGTAACTAATAATACAAGCTAACAAATTCTATGATTTTATATAAAAAAGAAAACAAAATATTATTAAACACACACAAGTCTTATATACGAATAATAAAATATTATTTATTCAATGAAATTTTATATATATATATATGCATTTGAGAAAAATAAAAATGAAAAAATTCAACCGTTTACACACGAATATAAAAATTATACTTATATCAAAATCTAAAAAAAGATTTATCTCAATAAAAGAAAAAAATATTATTGTAATTTGCAGTAAAGTCAGATGTTACCGAATGTATAATTAACTGTAAAATAGCAAACATATTTTTCCTAGTGATTCATTGATATAAATAAATATGTGCTAAGTTAACGGGGACGATGTTAATGTTTCTCGCGCGTATGACAATTTAAAAATATATCTTACAAAAATATATATGTATATTATTTTACTTATATTTATATATCTGCATTGTTCTCCTCTTAGGTATATTATGGTGGAACGAAAAAAATGAAAATTCAAAGATTGGTATTCGTTGATTGCACAAAAATTAAAACCGAAATAAAAGAAGACATTTTGACAATACCGATAAAACCTGGTATATTAACTGGAACGACAATTATTTATCCAGAAATGGGTGATCAAAGTTCGAGTAAAATATCGGGTAAAATTATTCAAAGAATTATTATTTGTTTCGATAATATATAAACAATAATTTTGACAATGACCAAATTGTTGTATTTAGCTGATATAATATTCGTTGTCGAGGATAAACCTCACGAGACGTTTCAAAGGAAAAATTCGGATTTGCATATGATTGTTAATGTTTTTTTAAAAGAAGCACTTACGGGAACAACTATTACTGTTAATACCATCGATGATAGAACATTTAGAGTTCCAATAACTTCTATTATCACGTATGCTTATTTATATATTTATTTCTTACGAAAAATATTTTTCTTTTTTATTTTATTAATAAACAATTACTTTCTTTATATATCGATTGGAATTTTTGGTAGGTGTGTGTGTGTGTGTGTGTGTTTAAAAATTTAATTTCGAGATTACAGGAATTTAATGAAAATATAAATTTTCATTTATTTTAAATATTATTTATCAGACCAGACTATCGCAAGATTATCAAAGGGGAAGGATTACCTTTACCAGACAATCCAAAGGAAAAAGGAAATCTAATATTAAATTTTCATATTGAATTTCCTGTTTATTTGTCGATTATTAGCAAGGATTATGTTCACAAAGCATTCGAATTACTGACAACCAGCGATACGATAGAAAATACCGAATATCTTCATCGTTACGGTGTTCAACGTTATAAAATGTACAACATGTTATAAAAGAAAACTATCGTAAGATTTTTAACTTAAATATTTTATCTTTAATTTATACACACACAATTGTATTTGAAAATTCGTGTTATTAATTATCGAAAAATTAATGTAAAAACAAAACACGATTATATTGGTTTTTAAAAGTAGAACTGTTACTAACAAAAATATTTCTAAGTATTTACAATATTTTTAATAATTTGAACATTTTTCCGTATGACAAAATAATAAATAAATAATTTTGTCATTTTCTAGTAACTTTTTTAACACGACAATCGATAATGCAGATTTCTATGATCGATAATGCAGATTCCTGTTAAAGTTAATATCAACAGTCGATAAATTATCGATACAACATCGCATTGATAAATAGTTCATCGAAATAATCATATATAATGTAGAGTGCGCTGTTAATCAAAGTTTAAAAATCGCACATATCGATCTATCGATCTATGCACCATCAGATTATCGTAGATCATAGATCATTAGTCAAAGATCGTTTATAATAATAATAATCTATCGAAAGATATCATCTCTTTCGATATAAATTATAAAACGATTAATCATCAAATAATGTATTTATAATATTAATCTTCACATCAAGCATGTTAAAAGATAATAAAAAAAAGTTATATAGAAAAAATGTTATGGAGTATGCGTTTAACAAGAAGATGGCGCCTCTTGTATCTGAGCAAAGTGTCACCGAAAGTGCCAACGTTGCGGCGAACGTATCTTTGTTCGTGTAATACCACGAAATTATTTTTTTGCTAGATGTTTCTTACGTTTTCGTGTCAATCGTGTCATTAAATAGTCACGCTACATTGATTCTGATTTCTTTCAAATTCATTCTATCTCTTTCTTACATTCTTTGAATTTAATCAAGAAAGAAAAAAAGAAAGAAAGGGGGACAAACAACAAGGCGTCTTAATTTTCCGCGTGTTTTGTGCGTGCGCCGATTATTTGCGACGTTGTATTGTGTTGTGTTGCATTGAAAGAGAAAATATATTCTTTCTCTTTTTATCTTTTACCGTTTCGCATAACTACTTTCGACAACGACAACTACTGTTACTATTACTACTACTACTATTATTATTACAACACAACCAGTAACGATAATTTTGACGACGACAACAACGACGACTAACCAATTCGTTGTTCATCAGTCATTCGTTCTATGTCAAAACGGTTAGGAAAAACGGAAGAACGTTATCTCTCGGAAGGAATCATATGACTCCCTAATCGCACGTGACTTTATTTACAGTTTACTTACACTCGCTCGGCACGAACCATCATGCATGGTGCAGTTTCTTGTGACATGTTACCAAGCAAATACAAATTTAACGTGGAACGACGCGTTAAAAGACGATTGGGAATGATTTTTACCTTATAATGTCTTTGTTCGGTAAATTACATCTTATGAGGAAACATTACAAAGACAATAATATTAATAAGTCTACTGAAACTGATGATTTAACAACTACTACAACTGCTACGACTACTAAAACAATTAATAATACGTCAAAGAAGAATATTACCAGCAACGATAGGTAAGATTTTCCATTTGATATTTATATTATAACAATATTATTATGATTTATTTATTTTACATTTTTTTTCAACAAATATTTCATTCCAATATTTATTTTTTTCTTATTCGCGTTATTTTCATCTCATTCTCATCTGTTCAATTATTTTAATCTTCGTCGAAAGTATTAAAGAAAAATTAAAAAGAAACCTTGGATTTAATATAATTGGATGTTAGGTCGAAAGGGGATGCTAACCCTATTATTATTTCGATTAACCCCTTATCCTATCGATTGCTTTGGTCACAATAAACAAAAAAACTACTATCTCATCAATATTAGATTTTCTTTTTACCGATATAATATATATAAGTATAAAAATTATTTAATTCATTTAGAGAAAAAAAAATTATTTAAAACGTGTGAACGTAATTAAACTAAAATAACAAAATATCGTATTTACGTTTGATTCTCACAAAGTACCACGAGTCACTCACGTGATTATTACTTTTTTTAGGCTCAAATTTTCTTACGACGAATCTCATTCGTTGTCGTAAAATAAGAGAGTGGGGATAAATATACTCTAACCTCCATTTTTATTCGCGCCATTTTGATT
>NW_014569751.1:6132-14730 GCF_001313835.1 Polistes canadensis | reverse complement strand
CTTATTAATATATTTGTAATATTTGACAAAAGTATTATAGGAAAGTAGAAACACCTAATATTTAATATAATTGAATGGTTAGATATAAAAAAAAGGGGTAAAAACTATTACTATTTCGATTAATGATATACAAAACGAGAATGACCTTTTAAAATCGTAATCGATGCGCGCGTTACTATCGCTTATGTCGATGAACCTTCTAATCTAAAAATGCAATGATACCTTGATCACTATCCAACATAAATTTTCACTACAACGAACATACGTTTAATTTTCGTACAACAATAATAATAATAATAATAATAATAATAATAATACAAGTTACTTGCGCTCGCGCGCACGCGCATCATATCGTGCATGTATATATGATACACACAATCGTGTTATATATAATATTATTTTGTTATTAAAATACATACGTGTGGGTGTGTATGATATATATGTATTATGAGAGTATTTAACACTGGCCAACGTCAACGATATTTCACAATTCGTAATTTTCCTTCACAATTACTTATATACGGTTTTTTATATATATATATATTTTTTAATAACATGATTTTTTTATTTTTTAAAATTCCCGCCATCCTTTAAATAAGAATAAAAAATAAAGTAGACAAGTTTGTATTATTTGTAAAATTTGTATTACATAAATGCAAATATAATCTTTGAATTTGTTTTGTCTATTGTTTTTTTTTTAAATAATTATTATTATTATTCTGTTTTTTTCTATAGAGAACCAACATTATGTCTTGGTACGGAACAAGTGAGGATTTTATTGTTTCAAGAATGCGAATGGCGAGGAAGGAGAGTACTTTTCGATTCTCTCAAATTGGAGAATCGTCGTACCAAAAATGCAACCTCTACTACTGGCACGGTAAAATAAATAATAAATAATAAAAATATAATATAAGAAAAAAACAATTTGAAATTTATAAACTTATATGAAGAAGAAGAAGAAGAAAATTATCAAATCATTCGAATTACGTCTCGCATTACATTTTGAAACTTTCGAAATACACCTGCATTTTTGTTTGTTTGTTTTGCTTAATAAACATAAATAACGTTAATTATGGAATAAAAGTTTACTAAAAGAATCCCTGATTTTGTTTAAAGAGACACGTGATATAAATTTAGTATTAAATAAATATTTTCTATTCAAAATTTGTTTCACATACTTTTAACATAAATTTAACATCGATAGATATTCAAGTTATACGAGAATAAAAAAGAAAATAATTAAAAAAACAAAATAATTGAAATATCAATCGTGTTAGGATATATAATCATTATATAATATAATTGTTATATATTAAATAAAAAATAATTAATAATATATTTTTAAATATTTCAAATAATACTTATTAAACATACGTACATAATTTATATAGCAAAAACTCTCTGGTAACAATAGAAAATAACATGATTCATATATACAGTTTTATTGAGAAAGAGGAAAAGAGAGAATGTAAATTTTTTTACAAACGAATATATCTGAAGAAGAATAAGAATAAGAAGAAGAAGAATAAGAGAAACACACACTCGCACACTTCTAAGATTTCCGTCTCCTTGGCCTTTTGCCACAAACACAAATGCGACAGGTTTTAACAACAACACATGCATATATAAATACATACGATTGCGATCACGTTATTCGCAAGAGTAACATTGAAAAAAGCTTCGTTTAGAATCAAATGTGTGTTGGTTGTTCTCGTTCATTGATAGAATTTAAATATGTTCATAAAAATGATGATAACTTTTCTTTCTATTTATTTTTTTTTGTGATTTATATATATATATATATTAGTTATATAATTATGTACCGATAATTATGACAATAATATTCATTGAGTCATATATATATATTGTATTAATTTATTTTAATATTTTATTATATTTTAGATTATATTATTATTATTTTTTTTAAATTAATTATATATATTATTTAATATTTATTTTAATCTACTGTATATATATAATATTATCAGTACATATATAAATATATAAATTTAAATATATAAAATAAAAATTTTAATATAATTAATATATATATATATATATGTATATATGTGTATGTGTGTGTGTATTAACGAATTAAAATTTTGTTCTCGTATAACGTCAAAGTACTGGAATAATCATCTTTTTATCAAATGGCCTTTTGTTATTATTCTTTCATTATCTTTCATTCTTTTTTCTCTCTTTCGTATTCCCCGATCTCGAACTTCTTAACATTTTTTATCAACGCAGATATAAACGATGACCAATAAAAAGTATTCTCGATTACTATTACTACTACTATCGCGAAAAATACCAAATTATATCATTACATTTATTTTTCATATTTGTATTATTCCTTTTTTTGTTTTTTTTTTTAGAAAGAAAAAACAGCCGAGGATACTACGAGTTCGTTGAGTGAAATGGTTTTTGGTACGGTCGCGATGACTTATAAAGGATCATCATTTAAGGTATCTTTTTAAAAAAATAAAACAAGAAAAAAACAAACAAGAACAAAATATCACAATTAATATAATTTTCGGTTTGAATCGCGAACAATTTTTAATCTCTCAAGTCAACTCGCATGTTAAACACAATTAACTTAATTATCTATCAAAAAAAAAATTTACAATTTAATTATCAAACCATTTGAGAATCTATATATATATATTTTCAATTATTTTTAATATATAAAATAAATTTATTTATCACATTAAATCTTAACAATATTAAAAAAATAACAACAAAATTTCTTTATAAATTCGAATAATGAATGAATATTAAACAATATATTTAACTATCAATCTTTTATTATTATTATTAATATTATTATTTGATTGTTTTAAAGGTACATTCGATGAAATCACCAGCATGCATCATTTGTACTAAAGTATTCCCTGTTACTGAACACAACGGACCTAAGCAAAAGTAAGGACAAGTTTTGCTTTAATAACGGTGCGATCATCCTATTTTATTAATAGTTTACAATGCCGAACTGACATAACGTTCATTTACGTGCAGTGAAAGGTTCTCGGATGGTACACTAACGCGTTGTTCAACACACGTGGATTCTAATACAAGTAATAGCAGTATAAAAACATCTAGTGAGTATATAATATAAAATAACTTATATAAAATAGAAAATTCAATAATAATAATACACGTTATGCAAACAAACATTTTGCAGTATCACGTCCAAGTTCTGGTAATGTATCATCGTCTAATGATTTGTTACCGGATCCGAGAAAAAATTCATCATGTTCTAGTAACGGTAGCATTTGGGACATGGAAACTCAATTGCATATGGGAAGTAAGTTTGTATATACCATTTCACATATATATATATATATAGTTTTTAAATTCATTATATTAAATGTTAATATAATAAAGATTTTCTTTTTTTCTTATCCAAAATTTTTTTAATATTATTACTAAGTTTAATTCTAACTACTACTACAGTAGTGTTCGAAAAGTTATAGTAGAATAACGTTTTTTTTAAAAATTGACTCTATTTATAAGATAGTGAAAACTTATGACTGTAATAAAAATGATGTTATATTGACTTATGAACATAACTATCAAGTTGCTGAGGAAGTCTCAAATARARAYGAAACGTTMAACGGATAAATGTATTGTTCATCTAAATTAAACCTGTCCAAAAAATAACTTCCCTAAGAATTAAACTTAATAATTATATTAAATATTATTATATTTATTTGTATCTCATATTAATTATTCATTTGATTATGATATTATTTTAGGTTCTCAATCGTTAGAGAGCAGTGGATCTTCCGGTGTAGGAAGTAGTTTATCAAGTTTACGTCGTAAATGGTTAAGAGCAGTTTCAACTTCATTGAGTCGAGCTGATTCCGATGATATATTTGGTATACAACAATATGGTGAAAATAACAGCGAGGGTGGTGACAAACATTATAGAAGTAGGCTTGGATTAATGATGTTAGTTCGTTTAACGCAAGGACAAGAAAGGTATTTTTTATTTCATTTCAATTTCAATTTCCATGCTGAAATTGTACACGAAATTAATTACGTGTATATATATATATATATATAGATTTGTTTAATAATTATTTATTACAGGAGAATAGAAACAAGATTGTTAGAACATATGACACTGTTGGAAGGCATGTTGGATCGTTTAAGATATTTTTGTATCGAACGTAACGGTTTAAAAACTAAAACAATTAATCGGAAAACAATTGATCCTGCGGATAGGATGTATCGCGCCTCATATCGTTTTATTATTTCCCTATTAAGATTATTAATTAATCCGAATTATTTTCGACCACCTTTATTGTGGCACGACGTTTTACTTAATTCTGTGATAAATTTGGAAATGAATTCCAATATATTGCACCGTGGTTTACAACAGATGTGCCAATTGTTGGACGACGTTGATACCAAATCGACGAATTTGTGAGTACCTTTTTTTTATTTTTAAATAATAATAATAATAATAATACTATTAACTTTTTTATACAAATACTAATAATTTTCTTTTGTTTATTACATTTGTTGCATACGTTTTGTTTTTTAGTTTTTTGAGTACTGTCGTGACTGCGGTGTTGATGTATCATCTTGGTTGGGTTTACACAATACTTCCTGCAAACGATCGACAAATGGTAATTAATTAATATTTAAATGATATTATTATTAACAATAATTAAGCTGGTTTTATTTTTTTTCTAATTCTATAAGTTCATTATTATATTCTATATTAATAAATTAATAAATTCTTGGGGGGGGTAATACTTTTTAAGATATAAATACATTCATTTTTATGAATTAATACGATTGTTTAAAAAAAAAGAAATATACATTTATGCATTAACATTAAATAACATTAAATAACATAAACCTATTTTTTATAAAACAAACAAAAAATATTACACATCGCATATAAGTTTCGTTATTAATAATATAAAAATAAATCATATCCCGTTTAACAAAAAACTAATCTCAATGATACATTTATACTCTTGAAAAAAAAAAAAAGAAGAAAACAATAATCAATTTAACAACTACTGACGTTATTTATTTGTTGATTTGTCATCAGATGGAAAATTTGGGTAGATGGTATCCGTGTAATCCATTATGGGCACAATTAGGTGATTTATATGGTGCTATGGGTAATCCAATAAAAGTAACACACACCCTCGTAGTCGGTGATTCACGTAAGACCGATTTAATAAATTCGGTATTATATTTTCTATCATATTTCATCCGTAGTGGAATAGTTCAGAAACAACGTGAATATCGTTGTTCCATTGAAAACGATATCAAAGAAGCTACCAATATTTTGGAACAAATGCAAATAAAACGGCCGTATTTGTTCGATTATACTAAACCAAGAAATCATTTATCAAACGATAATAGTCATCGAAATATTAAGATGACTATGATTAAACGAGAATCGCGAGTGCCAATAGGTAATAAACAAACGGAAACGTTCAATGAAATGCAAGTTCGTGTTAACGATAGTGCAACGATAAGTGAACAATTAAATGATAACGAATCATTTGTCAGATCAGAATGCAACATCGATGAACAATTTAGGCCAAATGAAACTTCGATACGTTCGTTAAAACGTAGTACAACTATGAAAGTTTCATTAGATCGTTATATGTTGAAAATGGATGACGAACCACCATTAGTTGCCAAATCAACACCAATATCTAAATCTTTATCAATGATACAGGATGAAAGAAGAATCAATGACGACGAGGAAGTAATAGTTAAATCAAATATGACTAACGTTAATCAAAATTATACTAAAACCAAAGTGAAAATAATTGTCGACGAGATAGATTCGGATACGATTGAAGATGAATCGTCAAGTAACGTTGAAAATCAAAGACAATTTGGTATAGAAAATGTAACAAAAATATATAAACATGATGAAATTAATGATAATACAAATGTATCGTCTAAACGAGTATCTTCAGAAATAGAAGAAGAAGAAGAAGAAGAAGAAGAAGAAGAAGAGGAAGAAGAAGAATGTAAAAGTAAGAACGATGATGGTGGTACCAATAACAACGACAAATCGTATATTCATCAAACAGAGTTTCTTAGATTAAATGATAATAATTTTATCGAAGAAAATAATAAACGTCAAGAACAGCAGCAACAACAACAGCAACAACAGCAGCAGGTATATTTTACGTTAGGTTGCGAGGACAAACCTAACAAATATTTGTCACGTCCAAGACTCGGTTACAATTGTCAATGTTCATACATGTTTACCACATTGCCAAGTACATCGGCACAATTACCGGAAGGTGTATTGAGAAAAATAATACAAAGAAATTTTCCTGAATCTTCGAAAAGTATGCAACCATCTTCTGGTACCACCACCACCATGTCGTCGAATATGGAATCTAATAATATGGAATCTAAATCAACGCGTATTTGTCCTAGATGTCATAATCAAAGTAATCCATCGTCTCAAACATATAAGGGTATGAAAGAATTATTGGAAACACCTACGAATGCTACCGAAGTATTACGAACTTGCGTTAATTCTGATAGAACAGTTGGTATGTCTCGTTCTAATAGTTTAGAAGCATTGATGGAAGCCAACAGTGTAATAGAATTACCTATGCCACGGTGAGTAAACTTTCATGGATCATAAATAACTTCAAAATATTTTCATTCAAATATAACTCGGTTAAATGGAAAAGCCTAATATAATAATTCATTCATATTTATTTAATACTTTATAAATATCTAACAAAATTATTATAAATTGTTCTCTCTTTCTTTCTTTATTTCCTATTTTTTTGTTTGTTTTTTGTTCATTTTTCTAGATCTAAACTAGTCTCTTCCAAACAAGTTAATAATTCTAACGACGAGACTGGATTTACTAAAACACTTTTACAAACTAAAGTACCAAATACAAGACAAACTAACAACGGTACTTGGTCTACCAAATACACGTGGGGTTTGGTTATACAAGGTTTAATAAAGAAAGATAAAAAAAGACGAAAACGGAAGGATAAAACGGATGAACAAGAGCAACAAGAACAAATGATCGAATCGGATAAAGAAGATGATTGGTGGTGCTGCGTACGAGAAGAGGTTGCAGCAGGTGTACGTTTTCCTACGATTGACGAACCAGTATCCGAAGCTGTTTGTATTTTAGCAGATTTGGATACATGGCACGTTGGAATTTTATCAAATAACATGCCATCGGAAGGGCCACCTTTACCTGTTGGCATGTCACGTTTAGTTGCCAATATGTTGGAAGCATTTGCTTATGTTTGGCGCAAATATCATTCTCCATTGCACGTAAGATAATAATTTGAAAAAATTCATTTTCAATTCGATTATATTTTTGTTTGATATACACAAGGTATATCCCAAAGAATTATTTTATTCAGTATAAAGAAAAATCAATTGAAAAAATATTCATTTCTCTTAATATATGTATATAAATACAATGAACAAATATATCGATATAAATATTTCATTTATATGATAAATAGAATCTAATTAAATAATAATTAAAAAGAACACATCGAATTTTATATCAATATCGTGTTAATAAAATTACAATATTTTCTATTACATTTTATAATATAATATGAATATTCAATTGCAGTTATGTTAAACAAAAAATCAGCTAAACAAAAATATAAATAAATGTAAATTTGACAATTGAATAAAACAACTTTGGTGCAACCCTGTGTATACCATATTTAAATGATATAAAAACGCATTAATAACAAAAAATACTTATCAATAAAAAAAAAATGTTTGATAAATAAATTAATACAAAGATTTATTTTACAGTGTGTCGATATATTGGAATCAAAATTAAGAGAAATGTGGTTAAGAAGTGAGGCACTTGCACAAATGTTGATGACAGCGGATGTATGCGACGTTAGTGTAGCAACATTAACCAACGCTCTTGATCTCGATGCAGCTGATATTCCACTTTTATTAGCAGTAGCTACAACTCATTCACCGGAAATTGCGCAACGATTTGGTCTCACGCTCGCTTAAATAATAAACGACTGGTCCCTCCCCCGCACCTGCCCTCCCGGTTGTGTCCCATTTTTTCTTGCATACTAAAACGTGTCATTATATTGTACTTTTGTACTCACGTGACAAAGAAAGTTAGATAAAATCGTTTGATTTTATACAACAGTAGAATAGTGCAACAACAACAACAACAACGAACCTCTCTCTTCGTAAGAAGATTTTATTTTTATTTATTATTTCATTGCAAAAAGATAATTGTTGGTGTTTGTTGCTGTTGCTATTAATGATCCACACGATTTTATCCTATTTTTTTTTGTTTTCTTTTTATTTAACGGAGTTTTGTTTTAACACGTAATCATTTTATTTTATTTTATTTAATTTTATTTTTTATTTCTTCTATCTCTTTCTTTCTCTCGTTAACAACACGATATTCCGAAAGACATCGTGTTGATTAAACGTCACGCTCGTCAAAGTGTGATTTATATTTCTTTCCTTTTTTTTTTTTTTCTTCTCTGTTAAACGAAACGCGAATATATATAATAATAATATTATTATTATTATTGTTATTATTATTTAATTTAAAAATTTTGTCTTATGTTTAAT
>NW_014569751.1:2209-6057 GCF_001313835.1 Polistes canadensis | reverse complement strand
ATATATATTTCGACACGCGAGACATTAAAAAGAAAAGATGTATAATATACAATTTTATTTTATTATTAATAAAATAAAAAAAAGTCACATAACACAGTGTGGATCTGTGTTTTTATATATACTCGTCGTATTAAAAAGGTAAAATATTAAAAACGTGATTGAAATTAAATTGCATTGTATTATATTATTTCTCTCTATCCTTAATAAATAATTAATTGAATACAATTTTTGTCCAGGTAATGTATTTTATTTTGTCTTTTTTTGTTTTCTATTTTTCTATTACAACATATTTTATTCAACGCACTCTACGTTTGAGATAATTTGACAAGAAAAAGAAAATAAACAAATAAACAAACAAACAAACATTGTCAAAATTAAATTAGAAACGTTGCATAATTCAGAATAATAATCATTTGAAAAGTATATCAAGTATATCGTAAACACGGGTCTTTTAAATTCCGTATGTGTAACCTCGCAATAAAATAAAGAACGAAAGAAGTTATTTCTTTTTTTGTTAGTTAGTTTAATTGTTTAAATCAATAAAAGAGAAATAATGGAGATTTGTCCTCCCGAACCGTGAGCCATTATAGTAACAAATTAAAAATTAGAAGTAAAAAAAAAACGTTTTCTATGTGACAGACACACAATTTTTGTATATTTTTTTTTTTCTCAATATACAGATATTAACATGTAAAACATTAACGAAATTGTTTAAAAGAATAATAATAATATTAATAATAATAATAAAAAACAATAAAACATAAATATTGTATACTTTTATCACAGACCTAAAGAAACGCGTCCGGTTTCGATCATAGAAGCAAAAAATAAAATTCGGGTGAGTAATAAAAAAAAAGAAAAAAGTTTAAATAATTTTTAATTTATTCTCGATCTCATCATCATCATCATCATCATCATCATCATCATCATAATCATCATTCTAATATGATATAATCTATTCTTAGCTGGATCACGATGAATGTTGCAATTGTTGTTGCTGTTGCATACCACAACCCACTGCATTTGTGAGTACAATTCATATTATCGTTATTAATTAATCGTACAAGATTTTTTTACATTATCATAAATTACTATTACTATATATACATATATGTTAACATCATTCTACATTATCATAAATTACTATTACCATATACAACATATGTTGAAATCATCATTATCATATACAATACATATGTTAACACATTAAACAATATAAAATTATATAAAAAAAATAATATCAATAAATTATATAGAAATGTTTTAGATTTTATATTAAATTAATGAAACATTATTGAGAAAAACATATTGAATTGAATTATCACGTAATTTAACAGACAATAAATTGCACATAAATTTCAACGTTACTTAAAACACGTTAAACTTTAGTTGAAAATAATTAGATAAAAAAAAAAAGAAATTAATTTACGAACACAAAAAAGCGAGTAATTAATTGAATATTATATATTTATTATAGAAATATGTTCAACCGGAAGTACCGAAATCTTTCCGACCAATTCGAGTAAGTAAACCAGCAAAAAAAATAAATCCTTTGATTTCTACCCCAAGAAAAGAAAAAAAAAAAGAAAAATACACACACATACACACATATATTAAAAAAATAATTGATCATATTTTTACATATAGTATTATATGAAATCGGATTTACCAATAGAAGATTCTACAACGTATCGATACTCGTATTGGGATGGGCCACGTCCAATAATTGAACCAATAAAACCTAAAGATTGGTTGACACTCGGTGACGGTCGTATAACCGATGAAACAATTCACAAAGTTATTAATATTTTTCTTTAATAATTAATTAATTAATTAATTAATTATATAATTCAAACGAACAAAAAATAAACATAATGAACGATCACACATAAAAATATACACAAATATTTGATACGTTAATTATTCACACACACACAAATATATATATATATACGTGTTGATACGCGTTAGTTGAGTTACTTGGGTAATTGGTGCATAAAAACGGAACCATCTATAACACCATGCGATAAACAATGGCTCGGTAGAGGACCAATGCAAGATGAGACTACACAAAAACACGATTATCAATGGAAATCTATGAAACAATCTGAATCATTCAAAGCAAGGGACAATTTGTATCTTCCTTGTGCTTCATTATCCGGTTAGTTTATATTTAATAATAATAATTCAAATTTAATAATAATAATTCTTAATACGGAATCACAGGGAACTTGGACATAAAAAGAAATAGAACTTAATTTAACTAACTTGTGATTCCGTATTAAGAATTATAATTTTGGACGAGAGAAATAACTAATTAAATAATAATAATAATATAGGATATTTCTCAATCATGATAATAATAATAATAATAATATGTTTTTGTGTGTCTAATTAAATATAATTGTTTTTTTTTTTTTTTTTGTTTTTCTTGATAATAATAATAATATAATATACAAGATGACACGACATATCGATTAAGTTATTTCCCGGTTAATTGTAATTTACCTACGAAATCTTATACAACTAAAAGAAATTATTGCAAACCGTTAATACCAATGGATGGTTGTACGACATACAAATTGAGTTATTGGCCAACCGTAACACCAATTAAGGTAACTTTATTTAATTATAATATATAATATTTATATTCCTTATATTATTGTGTATTATTTATAAAAGCATTGATATTACAGAATGATCGATCATTGCAAAAAAAGTTAGAATACCATAGGCCAATCGATCCTATGGAAAATTGTACGACATATAAATTAAGTTATTGGCCACATTGTGAAAAACGTCGATCACCTTTTACAATACAGGATACGGAAAACATTCTCAATGCAGGTTAATTAATAAATAATTTAAAAAAAAAAAAAAAAACAACAAATAAATAAAATAAAATATTTAATTATTCATTTTAATAATACAATCAAATGAAATCACAAATATTTGATTATAACACCCATAACGTACGCAGATTGTTGCTTCAACGATGACACGATTTATCAATTGAGTTATTTTAATTGCGGAGGTGATAAAAGTGATGCAATTAAACCGCAGGAAAACATTTGTCTATCATCTTGCCCACTTTCACACGATACAATAAACAAAGTTAGTAATGTATCGTGTTAATCTTTAATTATACGTTATAATAATAAAAATGAATTATTAACATATTCCAAATGTAGTTGAGTTTTTTAGGAAATTGGTCAGTAAAACCGGAAAAATCAATAACACCATGTGACAGACAATTGTTAGGTAAAGGACCAATGCAAGATGAAACAACGCAGAAACATGATTACACTTGGCGTTATTCTACACCATTGGATGTAATAAAACCGGAAAATAATCTCACGTGTGCCCCAATTCCATTGGAATGTTAGCATAAATAAAAGAATTCAATTATTCATACAACGTAAAGAAAATTAAAGTTTTATATTGACATTAGTTTGAACTTTTACTAATATATAGGTTGTACCACGCATAAATTATCATACATACCGAACGATTGTACCACATTATTACGTAACAATTCTTATGCACCGTATCGTCAATATCAAAGACCGAATTTACCAATGGAATCAGAAACAACCATGAGCTTGAGTTATCAACCGGTTGAACAAGCCGATCGTGTACCTAAAACTTGGAATCAAATTCCATCATATCATACACCTGTTACACCATTGGACGATAATACTACATATAATTTAAGGTACTTTTTCTTTTCATTTATATCCAAATTTCTCAAACTTTTTATCTCTCAATCTAATATCTATATATATTTAATATTAATTTAATATTAATTTAATATTAATTTAATATTAATTTACTGTAAAAACGTACTG
>NW_014569751.1:0-1970 GCF_001313835.1 Polistes canadensis | reverse complement strand
TTAAAATAAATTTATTCTTTATTATATATATATATATATATTATATAGAGTAATATAATAATATATATATGAATTAATCTTATAATAAATCAGTTATATACCACCTGGAACTCTAGTACCATTATCACCGTGTTATACATCTTGTTCTACGTCAAACAATTGTAACAGTAAGTATTTAAATATATATAATTACATTTTTTCTTCAAGTATTCTTCTATGAATCCATTCTTGTTTTTCTTCTTAGTACCACCTTGTCAACCATGTCAACCATGTCAAGCCTGTCCAGCATCCTGAATTAATATTTTTCTCATTTCGTTTTTGTTAAATTGACAAAAAGAAAAGAAAATATCGAAACTAATACAATTGTCTCAAATTAATAAGAAAAAGATAAAATATATTAGATTATTAATTATTTCATCATCTTATTTTTTTTTTCTCCCCTATGCACATTTACACTGTAATTAAAAAAACTTAAATTAAATATCTATACACATATACAAATAACATACAATATACTTTAAATATTTAAATCGTTTTTTAATAAGTATAAATTTCAATAATAATTATTTACAAAATTAATAATTCAATAATTAAATGATTAAGATTTCAATCTGTTTCTCTCGACTTAAAAAAAATTAAAAACTGTTTTACCGACCGAGAAGTTAAAACTGTTTTACCATCAGAAATATTAAAGTAACAAAATTGCGAAAATAAAGCAAGAAATTATTGTGATTTTAAAAGATTAACTAGTTTGCAATTATCTGCAATTATATTAATTAAATTATAAAGTATTACAGACCTTGAGATACTACTGTAGAAATTGTTGTAAATGTCCATTGATAAAGCGGTACTTTTTAATATTATTCCTTACAGTTTAAAAAAAACAGTACATTCTAAAACAAAAAACTAGATGAAAAGGGCATGTGTAGAAAAATGAAATTCGTTATGCAATCCGCGACCAAAACTTTTCAATTTAAATTATTTAATAAATAATGAAATTTAAAGAGAACAAAATTTAAATGACCAATAAGTGGACATTTAAAAATACCGAATTCTCGATGCATTAGAAAATGTGTTTTTCTATATTTAAACACAAGTGAATATGAAAAAATGCATGTCTCTGATGCATCCTTTTTTCAATATACAAATATATGAATAAAAAAATGTTTCAATTTCATACAAAAATAATCAATCGATTAATACAATTACAAATACACATAGGAAAGTTATTCAAGACACATTATGAGAAACTTAAATAATTATGAATATATCACAATTTTTAAAAATAAAATAAACAATATTGCACATTGCATCGTATTACAAAATGCATACGCAATTATGTATATCGCCATAAACAATAACCATAACGAGATGAAATCTATGTTTGATCGATAGAATACATAAATCTATTATTTAATTAGATTTATATTAACGCGAAGTATGCAGTTACATCGACGAGTGTCTAATGTACATATTACACCACTTAAATATATACAAGACACTTTTTTATTTTTAGTTAATTATAAACAAACCAAAAATAGTAATACAATTTCACAATTTTCGAAGCACATATTTTAAATAAATACGAATTAAAGTACATCAATGTAATATGAAATCTTAAAAGAAGAATAAATTGAAAATTCAATATAGAAAAATATTAATTGAACATTGAAACAATATTGATAATTAATTAATTGTTACTTCTTGCTTTAACAGATTCTATGCTAATCAAGTCTTATAGATTGTTAACCGGAATAATATGAGTCATTTTGATTATTAATTGGAAGGATGATTGACTCTAATTGAACTAATCAGATTAGTCCATATATTTAGAATAAAAAAAATACATAAAAAAATACGAAGAAATATGCACAAGGTGATAATGGATCTTCTGCGACCACATAGGAAGCTATGTTGATTAGGGTGAATATTAAAGATGAAGCGTATTACTAATCGTCGAAGAGTGCGAT